>NC_083620.1:28303497-28383497 GCF_963584025.1 Labrus mixtus
TGTTGAGGTGTTGTTCATGTGTGTGTGTTGAGGTGTTGTTCATGTGTGTGTTGAGGTGTTGTTCATGTGTGTGTTGAGGTGTTGTTCATGTGTGTGTGTTGAGGTGTGTTGAGGTGTTGTTCATGTGTGTGTTGAGGTGTTGTTCATGTGTGTGTGTGTTGAGGTGTTGTTCATGTGTGTGTGTTGAGGTGTTGTTCATGTGTGTGTTGAGGTGTTGTTCATGTGTGTGTGTTGAGGTGTTGTTCATGTGTGTGTGTTGAGGTGTTGTTCATGTGTGTGTGTTGAGGTGTTGTTCATGTGTGTGTTGAGGTGTTGTTCATGTGTATGTGTTGAGGTGTTGTTCATGTGTGTGTTGAGGTGTTGTTCATGTGTGTGTGTGTTGAGGTGTTGTTCATGTGTGTGTTGAGGTGTTGTTCATGTGTGTTGAGGTGTTGTTCATGTGTGTGTGTTTAGGTGTTGTTCATGTGTGTGTGTTGAGGTGTTGTTCATGTGTGTGTGTTGAGGTGTTGTTCGTGTGTGTGTTGAGGTGTTGTTCATGTGTGTGTTGAGGTGTTGTTCATGTGTGTGTTGAGGTGTTGTTCATGTGTGTGTGTTGAGGTGTTGTTCATGTGTGTGTTGAGGTGTTGTTCATGTGTGTGTTGAGGTGTGTTGAGGTGTTGTTCATGTGTGTGTTGAGGTGTTGTTCATGTGTGTGTTGAGGTGTTGTTCATGTGTGTTGTGTTGAGGTGTTGTTCATGTGTGTTGTGTTTAGGTGTTGTTCATGTGTGTTGTGTTGAGGTGTTGTTCATGTGTTGTTCATGTGTGTGTGTTGAGGTGTTGTTCATGTGTGTGTGTTGAGGTGTTGTTCATGTGTGTGTGTTGAGGTGTTGTTCATGTGTGTGTTGTTCATGTGTGTGTGTGTGTTGAGGTGTTGTTCATGTGTGTGTGTTGAGGTGTTGTTCATGTGTGTGTGTTGAGGTGTTGTTCATGTGTGTGTTGAGGTGTTGTTCATGTGTGTGTGTTGAGGTGTTGTTCATGTGTGTGTGTTGAGGTGTTGTTCATGTGTGTTGTTCGTGTGTGTGTGTGTTGAGGTGTTGTTCATGTGTGTGTGTTGAGGTGTTGTTCATGTGTGTGTGTTGAGGTGTTGTTCATGTGTGTGTTGTTCATGTGTGTGTGTGTGTTGAGGTGTTGTTCATGTGTGTGTGTGTTGAGGTGTTGTTCATGTGTTGTTCATGTGTGTGTGTTGAGGTGTTGTTCATGTGTGTGTGTTGAGGTGTTGTTCATGTGTGTGTGTTGAGGTGTTGTTCATGTGTGTGTTGAGGTGTTGTTCATGTGTGTGTTGAGGTGTTGTTCATGTGTGTGTGTTGAGGCGTTGTTCATGTGTGTGTGTTGAGGTGTTGTTCATGTGTGTGTGTTGAGGTGTTGTTCATGTGTGTGTTGAGGTGTTGTTCATGTGTGTGTGTGTTGAGGTGTTGTTCATGTGTGTGTGTTGAGGTGTTGTTCATGTGTGTGTTGAGGTGTTGTTCATGTGTGTGTGTTGAGGTGTTGTTCATGTGTGTGTGTTGAGGTGTTGTTCATGTGTCGTTCATGTGTGTGTGTTGAGGTGTTGTTCATGTGTGTGTGTTGAGGTGTTGTTCATGTGTGTGTGTGTTGAGGTGTTGTTCATGTGTGTGTGTGTTGAGGTGTTGTTCATGTGTGTGTTGAGGTGTTGTTCATGTGTGTGTGTGTTGAGGTGTTGTTCATGTGTGTGTGTGTTGAGGTGTTGTTCATGTGTGTGTGTTGAGGTGTTGTTCATGTGTGTGTTGAGGTGTTGTTCATGTGTGTGTGTTGAGGTGTTGTTCATGTGTGTGTGTTGAGGTGTTGTTCATGTGTGTGTGTGTTGAGGTGTTGTTCATGTGTGTGTGTTGAGGTGTTGTTCATGTATGTGTGTTGAGGTGTTGTTCATGTGTGTGTGTGTTGTGGTGTTGTTCATGTGTGTGTGTTGAGGTGTTGTTCATGTGTGTGTGTTGAGGTGTTGTTCATGTGTGTGTGTTGAGGTGTTGTTCATGTGTCGTTCATGTGTGTGTGTTGAGGTGTTGTTCATGTGTGTGTGTTGAGGTGTTGTTCATGTGTGTGTGTGTGTGTGTTGAGGTGTTGTTCATGTGTGTGTGTGTTGAGGTGTTGTTCATGTGTGTGTGTTTTGAGGTGTTGTTCATGTGTGTGTTGAGGTGTTGTTCATGTGTGTGTGTGTTGAGGTGTTGTTCATGTGTGTGTGTGTTGAAGTGTTGTTCATGTGTGTGTGTTGAGGTGTTGTTCATGTGTGTGTTGAGGTGTTGTTCATGTGTGTGTGTTGAGGTGTTGTTCATGTGTGTGTTGAGGTGTTGTTCATGTGTGTGTGTGTTGAGGTGTTGTTCATGTGTGTGTTGAGGTGTTGTTCATGTGTGTTGAGGTGTTGTTCATGTGTGTGTGTTGAGGTGTTGTTCATGTGTGTGTGTTGAGGTGTTGTTCATGTGTGTGTGTTGAGGTGTTGTTCATGTGTGTGTTGAGGTGTTGTTCATGTGTGTGTTGAGGTGTTGTTCATGTGTGTGTGTTGAGGTGTGTTGAGGTGTTGTTCATGTGTGTGTTGAGGTGTTGTTCATGTGTGTGTGTGTTGAGGTGTTGTTCATGTGTGTGTGTTGAGGTGTTGTTCATGTGTGTGTTGAGGTGTTGTTCATGTGTGTGTGTTGAGGTGTTGTTCATGTGTGTGTGTTGAGGTGTTGTTCATGTGTGTGTGTTGAGGTGTTGTTCATGTGTGTGTTGAGGTGTTGTTCATGTGTGTGTGTTGAGGTGTTGTTCATGTGTGTGTTGAGGTGTTGTTCATGTGTGTGTGTGTTGAGGTGTTGTTCATGTGTGTGTTGAGGTGTTGTTCATGTGTGTTGAGGTGTTGTTCATGTGTGTGTGTTTAGGTGTTGTTCATGTGTGTGTGTTGAGGTGTTGTTCATGTGTGTGTGTTGAGGTGTTGTTCGTGTGTGTGTTGAGGTGTTGTTCATGTGTGTGTTGAGGTGTTGTTCATGTGTGTGTTGAGGTGTTGTTCATGTGTGTGTGTTGAGGTGTTGTTCATGTGTGTGTTGAGGTGTTGTTCATGTGTGTGTGTTGAGGTGTTGTTCATGTGTGTGTGTTGAGGTGTTGTTCATGTGTGTGTTGAGGTGTTGTTCATGTGTGTTGAGGTGTTGTTCATGTGTGTGTGTTTAGGTGTTGTTCATGTGTGTGTTGAGGTGTTGTTCATGTGTGTGTGTTGAGGTGTTGTTCATGTGTGTGTGTTGAGGTGTTGTTCGTGTGTGTGTTGAGGTGTTGTTCATGTGTGTGTTGAGGTGTTGTTCATGTGTGTGTTGAGGTGTTGTTCATGTGTGTGTGTTGAGGTGTTGTTCATGTGTGTGTTGAGGTGTTGTTCATGTGTGTGTGTGTTGAGGTGTTGTTCATGTGTGTGTGTTGAGGTGTTGTTCATGTGTGTGTTGAGGTGTTGTTCATGTGTGTGTGTTGAGGTGTTGTTCATGTGTGTGATGTGTGTGTTGAGGTGTTGTTCATGTGTGTGTGTTGAGGTGTTGTTCATGTGTGTGTGTTGAGGTGTTGTTCATGTGTGTGTTGAGGTGTTGTTCATGTGTGTGTGTGTTGAGGTGTTGTTCATGTGTGTGTTGAGGTGTTGTTCATGTGTGTGTGTTGAGGTGTTGTTCATGTGTGTGTTGAGGTGTTGTTCATGTGTGTGTGTGTTGAGGTGTTGTTCATGTGTGTGTTGAGGTGTTGTTCATGTGTGTGTTGAGGTGTTGTTCATGTGTGTGTGTTGAGGTGTTGTTCATGTGTGTGTGTGTTGAGGTGTTGTTCATGTGTGTGTTTAAGCATCTTGGATGTTGCATGTATGATAGATGTGCTTCAGTGATCACTCTCTGTATCGGTGTACCTCCACAGTGAGTCGGCAGTGAAGCGAGAGCTCCTCCTCACATTCATATTCATAAACACATCTGGATGATATATATATGCACGCTGCACCGCTCTGTGACATGAACTTTAAAATTAGAAGGAAATATTGCTCGTCCGACTGGTAATGAATTTTTTTTTCTCTCGCTGTTCGCAGCCTCCTGAAAAATGAAGACGACGACGCCTCCGCTGGTCCCATTAATTGGCTGTGGTGAGTCTCTGTTGGTCATGTGTCCCTGCTGCAAACAGACACTGATCTGTCTGTGCCACAGCTGGTGTCACACAGGCCGTCCACTGCAAGACTAACTTTTTTTTTTATTTGAATGCACTGGAGTAACCCTTCTCCCCCTTATCTGCATGAAAAAAGACCTATCAAATGTTCACTAACTTATCATGACCAATATCTTTATCTAGAGTAAGAAGGCTACCTCGAGTAGTGGTGGTTGGATTCAGTGGCACCACCGTTTGTAATCCAGTACGCACTATGCATAGTGCATACCATCATCATTTTCTTCTTTGAAAACTAAACTGTGACCTTGCATATAATTCTCTCCTCTTGTCTGTTCTTGAGTTCTACTGTTGGGCGTCATGATGAAAATACATTTAAAGGAATTTTACTGAATCCTCTTCATTCTCGTATGTTTTTACATCTCTGTAACTTCAGCCTTTTTCACCTTTTGCACCAAACTCCTGAAGTTTTCAGGGTGAGCTATTTGAACGCAACAGACACATTTCCCTCTCAGATTTATCTGGAGGTTCTCCTGCCAGCCCCCCCTGGTATTTACTCCTCATGATGTTCAAGGTTCAAGCTTGTCTTTATTATCCCTGCGAGAGGGCAATTTGTCTGTCAGTCAGCAGAAAAACAATAGAATGCACAATAAATAAATACAATAGTTAAGAGACAGACGGAAGCAGAGGCAGCACAGTTAGTTGTTTAAAAAGGTGATGGCAGCAGGAACAAATGAGAGCTGCTTGTGAGCTGATGTGAGAACGCAGCAGGATATTATCAGGAGAATTCACCTCGAGCGAGTGAGAGAGGGGGAGGGGACGTTTATATTATTCACTCGACCTCTACGATCTCTGTGAACGTAATGAACCTGCTGCATTATGTTTCCTGTTCTCCAGTTTGTTCTTCTCCACTCTTCAAGTCAGATTGTGATTCTGTTGAACTACACATAGCATTGATATGAAGGCGAAAATTCTCTTTGTAGCGTCTCATTGCGAACTCTGTTTCTTCTTCTGCCACTTTTGCATCAGACTGTTTACGGCATGTCTTACCTCAGAGACCCCACTCCCATCTGACAAGGTTAGCCCCCCGCTGTGTGGTGCATGTGAAGAACCAGATCAGATGGACATCAGGGGCAGTCCTCTTGAAATTCTCTAGAAATCTTTGGCAGTGCATTTTGTGAAAAAGAGTTCTTCCTTTATGTTTTCCACCATCTAATTAAACCAACTAATGTAAATATAAGTCATGTAATGCAGCTCATACCATTTAATTTCTCTAGTTCTTAGACTTGTTGACATGTTATTCTTTGACATTTCGAGTACACTCTCTTCTGCTAAATGGCTCCTATAATGGATGCACAATGAGGAAATCATCCGTGGCTATAAGCTCCTCTTCTCCTCCAACACTCCTCTCCATCTGGATAGCTCAAGCTTTGATAACGGAGCTCGGTGTTCACACGCTGCCTCCATATTTTGAAGGTGGTGTTTACCTCCCACATGACAGGGGGGAGGGTAGTGGAACTGTGAAGTCTCCCGCAGGTGTGAGAGATGTCAGCGACTATCTTTAGGGACGACGACTCTTTGCATTTCAGGACGACCCGGGCGCAGCTGATGGGAGACAGACAGAACGTTCCCTCTGAGGTATCTACAGCGTGCGAAGTTACACAATGTGATTCTGAAAATCACAGAGGAGATTATGTGAATAATTGACCGCCATCATGTGTTAGAGCTGGTTTTATATTCAGAGAACATCATGGATTTATTTTTGGGTAAATGTGAGCACTTTACCAGAATATATTCAGCCTGTAGTTGTCTCTCTGTGTGGATGGGTTCACATGAATATTCAGGAAGTTTGTGCCAAATCTGTGTTGAAAGTATTTGGTGGAGATTTGTACATTTTACATGAAAGGTTTGATTAATCATTTATGGAAAAAACAACTTGATGCAATACGTTTCAATAAAAAAATACATCTAAATTTCCCTTTTAAAGCAAATATTTTACGATTTTAAATGATACTGAAAGTTATATATTTGCTAATAATTGGGCAAAAGTGTGACTGGATTACTGGAACAATCATGCAATAAGACATTTTCTGCTGCCTCATACTTTTCACTGAAGTTCAGTGAGTAAATATCTGCAGTAAAGCATTTAAACTCTTGACAGCGTGTGATAATATTATGTATGTGGTATATAACCCTTATAAACACAATAATGACATTGTTGTGAATCGTCATAACGGAGCGTTTTATTCTGAAAATTAACCAGATGTTTTTCATGCCGTTTGGGTGTCTGACTTCCTGTCCCAATCGCTCTGCTCTGTGGTAACTTGATGCGGCGTGCTCCGGCATCGGGCAAAAATAGAAACCGTGCGTACCAGAGCTGAGACACAGCGCAGCAGAGCCAGTAGAAGCACACAAATTCAATAAAGTAAAAACCTTTCAGCTCCTCTGCTGTGGCTGAGTGGAGACCGACCAAACATGCATCTGGTTGAATTTAGGCGTTACTACCCACAGTCCTGAAGGCGTTCCCATGTGGAGATTGTCTTCCTTCCTTTCTTTCTTTAATGTATTTGCTCATCAGTTTAATTCCTGCCATCTGATTACTGAACTGCCCCCCCCTCCCTCTATGTGATAGTTTCTTTAAACTGACCTGCACTTATAATGGTGTCACCTTTTCCCACACTAAAAAAACCAACAAAAAACCAGAGGAACTTGATTACCTCCTCCGACCGTCCACTCTCCAGGGGGCTCAGATGTTCTTAACTTTTTGAACAGCTGTTTAATCTTTAAGGACACTCTTCTTTTTTTTTTTTTTTAAAGGAATACGTCTGCGGTGTGAGAACAGAGCGCCCCCACTGAGATCACCGCAGCATCTCTCTCTCTGCTCACAGCATGAAGTTAAACAGCAGAACTTCAGCCTGCACGGAGGGAGCCTGTGGATTATATTCTTTATCTGCCCATCTGTACTGTAACGTGCAGTATAAATGTTTTACCCAGAAGCAGTGGAGTAACTGAGTTTAATAACTGAAGACTTTACTGAAGTCCACTTATCTGAGGTCGGGCAGGCGCAGTAACTCGACCCAGACCTCCCTCTCCCCAGCAACATTTTCCAGGGTGATTCCGAGGCGTCTCCAGGCTAGACGGGATATATAATCCCTCCAGCGTATTCAGAGTCTCCTCCCAGTTGGACGTGCCCGGAAAACCTCCAAAGGGAGGCGTCCAGGAGGCATCCTTAACAGATGCCCCAAACCACTTCAATTGGCTCCTTTAGATGCTAAGGAGTAGCGGCTCTACTCCGAGCTCTTCCTGAATATCTGAGCTCCTCCCCCTCTCTCTAAGGCTGAGCCAAGACACCCTCCAGAGGAAACTCATTTTGGCCACTTGTATCCACGATCTCATTCTGTCTACCAAAAGCTCATGACAACAGGTGAGGGTTGGAATGGAGACAGACCTGCAAATCGAGAGCTTCACCACAACGGTCCAGCACAACCTGGTTACATTACTGCTGACGTCGAGCTAATCTGTCAATCACACAGTCCCTCATACCCTCACTCATGAACAAGACCCCGAGATACTTGATCTCCTCCACCTGGAGCAAAGACTCATTCCCCACCCGGAGAGAGCAATCCACTGTTCTCCGGCAGAGAACCATGGCCTCGGACTTGGAGGAACTAACCCTCATCCCAGCCGCTTTACTGAAGTGACAAGTCACAACTCTACTTGTATTTCCTTTTTTATGTCAGGCCTTACTTGCCCTTTAGAAAATTTAAAGCAACAATCTGTGACTTTTCCACCTTAAAAGTTTCAAACTTGATCTAATAGTCCGACAACTTTCAACACAGTGAGTAAAAGCGTCTTTTTCCACATCCACAGATCGCCCCGGTCGTCTGATTATAGCACTATGTAAGTTTGGCAGCATGCTCTGTTAGCCCATCTCTGAACTGTTTGATACATCTGCTGAGGCTAAGAGGAAAAAGAGAGAGAGAGCGAGCAAGAAGCAGAGTGACCATCCCTGCAGATATTATTCAGAACAGATTGAGACGTTTCAGGCGGTCTTTATTTGCACTCGAGCCTCCTCTCTTTCTTCTTCCACGTGTTCTTCTCAACCCGCCGCTCGCAGCAGAAGCGCCGTATGAATCCATTGCGGACCCTGAGGACACTCTGTTCTGTGATTGTGCCGCTGATGACTTCCAGCTGTTCCTCATACTTTTTTGTCACTGCGATAATGTGGATCCACTGTGCTCATTATCACAGTAAAATATGGCCCTCTGTGACTGTGCATGTTGATCCTGTCTTATTTGCATCGTTCCTGATGGACGTTGTTCCTTTCTTTATTTCCTCGTGTTTAGTATTATCAGACATTAAGGAAACATGCTATGTTGAAGTGCAGCAGCCAGTATGTCCTCCTTCTAACTTTAGATTCTGCTCCTGAATGCTCTGGATTTGAAGGTACAGAAGGTAGGCGGTTTTAAGGCACCCCCCCCCACACGGCTGTTTGAAAAGGTGGGAAAAGGGGGATGACATGTCCTCTTTAAAGTCATCACAACCGACACCTAATCATGGTTGCTCACGTCTTCAGAATCGCCCTTTTTTTTTTTTTTGCTACCAACACGTCAACTTTGAGGACAAATGTTCACGTCTTACCTAACATATCCCACAGCATGCCAGATGCCATTGTTATTCTCTCCACCTGTCAGTAGTCAGAATGTTTTCGGCTGATCAATTTCAAGTTGACATAAGAGAGTCTCAAAAAATGACAGGTGCCTAATACAAGTCTTTGAGCAGTTTGACTCCTACAACTAAACATCACAATAACTGCTTCTTGCCCTTTTTGCTGGTCTTGAGGCCTGAATGAGTAGTTCTTGTAAAAATGAACGTTTAAGGGACAATTTGGTCATGAGAGGGATATTTGCATTTGTTAAGTATCATTGGTTTGGGCATCTGAACATAATGCCTCCTGGTGGTCGCTTCCCTCTGGAGGTCTTCCTGGAACGTCCAACTGGGAGGAGACCCAGGAGTAGACCCAGGGTTCGCTGGAGAGATTATATCTCGTCTGGCCTGGAGACGCCTCAGGAGGATCTGGAAAACAATACTTGGGAGAGGAATGTCTGGTGCAACTTGCTTAGCCTGCTTCAGAAGATAATGGATGGATGGAAGTAGCATTGTAGATATTCAGATTATGCATTTTACTTTTTTACTTACACGTATGGATAAGAAGATTTTGCCTTTTAACTACCACATACATCAGATTAAATGTGCTGCACAAAACCTCAGCGACACCGGCATGTGTTGACGTCACAAACGTTCCTGTAAGAAAAAGGTGTTTTTTTTTATTGGAGAGCGAAACCAGAGCAGCCGTGTATAAAATCCTCGTCCCTGTGAGCAGAGCAGCTAGTGGAGCAGCTGAGTGTTAGACAGCAGAGGTCTGTGGCTGACTGGTCGGACTGTGGCAGCTCTGAGGTGTGAATGTTGTGGAGCCGGGTGAATACAGAGCAGGAGGAGGAGGAAGCTGCTGGGAGAGAGAGAGAGAGAGCTCTCACGCTCCCTCAGAACTCCACAGATAAATAATGAAAACACAGAGAGAGAGAGAGAGAGAGAGAGAGAGAGATGGGATGGCTCCGTGTATGTTGCTTGTGTGCACCAGCTGCTGTAGCAGAATGACCAGAGTGAAAATGTGGGTTTGGAGTCGGGGGAGAGGATGCACAATTTACTGCAGTCAGCTTTTCAACTGAGCTGCAGCTCTTCTCTCTCTCTCACACACACACACACACACACACACACACACACACACACACACACACACACACACACACACGTCGCACAACTCTCATTGACACATCCAATAGATCGCTCTGTACTTTGCACAGCTGTTTTTTTTTTTGAATGACCCTCACATCTAAGTGTTCAAAGTTACCATCTCCCACCCAGCACCACCTCTGAGTCTGCCTTCTCCTTTCACCTCTGACGTTCCCAGCTGACAGTCGGCTGAACGCCACTGGTGAAGATCTGTGGATCTTATTAGGGCCCGAGCAAGAACAGTGCGAGGACCCTCTTGAAACCCAAGGAATTATTATTAGGGCCCTAAGCACTGACAAGTGCGTAGGACCCTCCTGGAATGCCACTTTAACCGCAATTTTGAGGGCCTGAACGTGCGTGAAAACTCAGCAAAATTTGCACGGCCATCGGGTCCGGCGAAAATTTTTATATTTTGCCATTTTCATGAACAAACTTTGCAAATTAGCTCGACGGCGCCCCCTTTTGATTGACTGTTTTATGAAATCCTCGTCTCAGTGTTTGTTCTCCTCCATCAGGGAGTTCAACTCTACAAAAACATCTTTCTGTGAATAACTGATTGATGTGATTTGTCTCAAAAGTTTTGACAATGTTGAACACACACACCCTTCTTTTAGTGGTTATTTGTGTGTGTGTGTGTGTGCGGTGGCTTTAATCAGTTGGAGGAGGGGCTACACGTTTAGGGTTTATGAGTGAACACAGCGCTCTGTAGAAGAGATTGTTTGTCTAAGTTTAAAGCAGGCTGTGACGTTTCCTGCATGATGAATACAGTGAAATTAAATGTGGCTCACATGCAGCCTGAACCTTGAGGGGTGATCTGACATCACTGCTGTTGGATCTCACATAGAGACGCAGGACACACACACACACACACACACACACACACACACACACACACACACACACACACACACACACACTCATTCAAATATTAACATGTCTTAAAAACAGTTCACAAAGTACTCAACAACAACACACAGACACACAAACACACAAACACAAAACTAAGAAAAATGCACGGTGCCTGCAGTCCCAAAAATTGAATTAAATGCTCCAAGTCAGTCCTTTTTTAATCACTGCACATATCCCTTTCTACAGACCCTCAGAGTGAGAGAGGGGATGAGGGCGAGAGAGAGAGAGAGAGAGAGAAGACGATGCAGATAATGAGAAACTGTGAGACTGAAGTCGGAGAGAACGAGACAGAGGGAATGAGAGATGAAGAGGGAGGGAGAGGCCAGATTAGCGAAGCGTATCTCCACACCAGCGTAATTACCCATCATCCTCCTCTGTAATTCTTCTCTTATCGTCCGGCTCTTTGGAGAGAAGAGGTTCAGAAACTTTTGGAAACAGATCCGGGCTTCTTCTTCTTATTATTATTATTACTCCCTCGTTCCGGCTCGCGTTGAGGCGGGTCAGTAGACGTGAGGTGACGACGGAGAGGGGGAAGGCGAGGAGCAGTGACGAGGGATTGATGCTCCAACAAGAAGAAGGAGATAAAAAGGACAAGAGGAGGACAAAGTGGAGACGTAGAAATGTAGTGTCATGTTCAAAGAGAGAGGTGAAGACAAAGAGGAGTGGAGGATGGAGGTTCATAAAGACTTTTGAGAGAGGAATAAGTGAAGAGGAGATTAAGAAGGATTGATGTAGGGGCGCTGGTGGTGCAGTGGTTAGTGTGCGCGTCCCATGTAGGGAAGCTGTAAGCGGGCGGCCCAGGTTCACCCTGTGGCTACCTTCCCACATGACATTCCCTACCCTCTGTCTCCCTGACTTCCAGGTTGGGAAATTAATCAAGTTAAAATTTAAAGTAGGATTTTGTGTTCATGAAAACCAGATAATTGGGAGGACATGATCACTGAGCTGCATGCTGTGTTGTGCTCGTTTTCTAATGTTGTATAAAATCACAGCGTTAGCGATGTTCCCAAAGACGAAGGCTTCACAGACAATGTTTCACCTCTGATACAACCTCTGTGCCAGCTGAGCAGCGTCACACCATTCAGCCTCCACCCGTTTCACGCAGACGATGACACAAAGTTGAAAAGTCCCACCTCCAACGATCTGTGTAAGAGGAGCTGTTGATAAGGAACGAGGAGAAGGAGAAACAACAGATGAAATATGAGGAGGAAGCATGGTTATTTGGTGGATAAATGCAGGAGAGGAATGTCTAAACGGGCTAGTAGAAGGAAATAAAATAAGAAAACAACAAGAGGGACGGGGGATACATGTTGTACAAGATGGATGAGGCTACAGTGTTACAGCTGTAGCAGTTAGTGTTTTCCATTATTCAGGAAATCAATTCATTATTCAGTCAGATTGAGCGTTTCATCGGAGTTATGTCACATTATGTTATGTTAACACTCTCAGTCAGGGAGCGATCCAGCGCGGCCACTTTCAACAGTCATCTGAAGCTCAGAACAAACCAGATCTGTGACTTTGTATAAAAATATATCTATAATTATTCCTACATTTGTACAACTATGTAGCTAACTCCAGTGCAATGATATTTGAATACACACGTCTGAATATGCAAACTGTGATGTTCTGGTGTTACGGTTAAAAGAGTGACCATGTTAACTGTCTTCTTTCAGAAAAACACGACTGAAAGTGTGCTAACGAACGCCTCTTTGTTCAGTTTTTGTATCATCATAATATTTAAAAAAAAAACGTATTAGATATGATAAAATGAAAGCTACACAAAAAAAGCATTTGTTGACAAAATAACATCCGACAACCGCAGACGCATTCTTCTGAAAGACACCAGATAACATGGTCACTATTTAAACCGTAACACCGGACGTTGCAGTTTCTAGCGATATAAATAAATAGCGGTCCATGTAAATGTATGAGGGTCGCAAAAGCCCAACACTCACTTGTAGAGAGAGAAAGAGAGAGAGAGAGAGAGACTGTTCGACAATCATTACTGCAGTGACTGAAACCTCCATCAGAGAGCTTTTAGGTTTGTTGCTGACTCTGTCTGGGTTCTGTAGAACAAGTGCTGCGTTCACATTACGGGAAGTCATTTTCATTCAACATTAATAAGAAAAATATCACTTAGCATAGCATTAACGTACACATAAGCAATTATAATGCAGTGTGGGAATGCTCAAGAGGAGGTATAATGCTCACTGATGCATTATATGAGCTCTCGTAAAACATTCAATTTGAAATGAATTATATGAACCAGCATCTCATGAATAATAATGACTTGTGATCTATCAGAGATTTTACATTACAGTCCACGCAAACTCGCATAAGAATGAATCATAAATTAACCGTGTTATATAAGAAGTCAGGTCGCTGCTTTAGGTCTGTTGACAATCTGGAGGGGTGGTGTGCAAAGATCAACCACGTTTCTAGCTTTAATTTCAGTAAATGTCTGTGTTTGTGATTCCTGTTACATGATGCAACATTCATGAGTTTGTTGAGCATGATTTTATTGGTTGTAATTTAATGAAACCACATAAAGATAAAGATTTTAAGATCTGATGATTATGTGTTTCTGAGGATTCTTTAAGAATGTTGTTTTGATTTCTGCAGCTTTTAAATGTTTGTTTTTTCCTTTCACACTCATTGTTGGAACAGGATGAAATATTTTGCAGCAGAACGACAAAATGTAATGAATTCTTGGAATTCTAATCCTTTTTATTCCCTTATTTAGAGATTGAACAGTGGACCAAGGAGCAGAAATCAAGAAGAGAGAGAGTACGGGAAAGGAGCCACAGGTCAGACTACAGCCTCCTTACATGGAGTGCACACTAACCACTAGGCCACCAGCACCCCTAATCCCACATTGTTTAATTTCCCAGACTGAGATTTTCACTGCGACCTCTAAATCATGATTCAAATCTGGCTTCTAAAAGACAAGTTGACAACACCCGTGTTGCAGAATTCCAGCTTTCAAAATAACTAGTCAACAAACCAGTGCACAGTGCGTTTTTCACAGTGCACAAAGGCTGCGTTCATGTTATATATACAGTCCATGTACAGGGATCAGGCTGTGTAATGTTAGTACTGTTTAATGTGGCCTTTAGCCGTTAGCATGCAGCATAGACGAGCAGATTAGACGCCACGCTAACAGATGTAGCATTTTGTTTTTTTTGGTTGGGCATGTAAACATCATTTTCGATTTTAGAAATTGGGATAGGCCCTTATCCCGATTGTAAGAAACCCAGTTTTTCTACCTGGAGAACTCCACATACTGTGGCATGTACAGTATACGCCTCAACCCTGTTCCTGACAGCTGCAGCCTACCTGCACATGCGCTGCCTCAGCCACATGACGCATCAGCAGATTTCAAAGTTGCTGCAATCTGTGTTTTAAAATCATAACATGTAAGACCTTCACTGCAGCCGTCAGAAAGCAAGATGCTAGCATCTATAATGTTTACAGGGATATGAAAAACCAGGTTTCTTTTTGTGCATGTTCACTCCATATCCATATTATGGAATGAACTTCCAAACTCCATGTGATCTGCAGAGTCCCTCTGCACCTTTAAGAAAAAGCTAAAGACCCAGCTCTTTCATGAATACCTACTAACTTAATGATGATGGTCTCCATATTATTGATGATGATGATGGTAATGACGATGGTTTTTGTTTGATAAAGACGACTTATAAGATGGTTTCTATACTGATTAGAGCTCTCAAGAACTGCCCTCAATGTTGTGCTTTGCCTCTGGTCACTTCCTGTCAGCACCTGTGTGTCCAATCAGACTCAAAGCTGATCATTTGCTCTTACTGACATTGTTTCCTTTTTTCTAGATCCTTGCTTGTGTTGTTCTTACTCTCTGATGTACGTCGCTTTGGATAAAAGCGTCTGCTAAGTGAATTGTAGAATTGTAGAATATCCTGATTATGATCAAAACCAGGATAAGGATCACAACCGGGGTACTCAAGTCCATGTAAAGGCACTCAGAGAGACTGATGGTGGATGACACAGGGTTAAATCTTTAAACATTTGAGAAACAAGGCAGGCATGTCTGCTGTTTTTCTCTTTTTGTCCTGGCCCTACTATCCGGGGTGAACTCCTTCTACTCCAATATTGAGGCCACACAAGACCCTTCAGTCTTCAGCCCACGTCTGGGCTGCTGTGTGCCCTGCGTCAGGTCCTGCAGGGATCAGGGAAGAAGACAAACAGCACATTGTAGCTACTGGCTTCAAACAACATTAGCATCTCCTGTCAGAAGTAATAGAGTAATTTAGGAGGCCGTTTAAATGTTGAGGCTGTCTTTAAGGCATTCCCGCTTCATTAGAGAGTTAACTGAAGTGAAGAGACGAGATGATGGGACACTGAGAGGCCTTTGTGTTCAAACCGGAAAGCTGGACGATCGCAAGACTAAAATACAGTTGTTTGAAACTCGACAGTGAGATATTTTTAGGGGCAGAGTCCAATATGGAAACTTTAATTTCCCATTTGTCCTTCCAGCGCGCCCATCTCCGCCTGCATGCAGGTTGATTATATTTCCAATGCCGCTTGTACTCGATCCTCCCTCGCCCGCAGCACTGCTCCGTCTTCTTCCTGTACGAGCATAATAGTTTGTTTTGTCCATAATTAATGACTTGCTTTGGATTGCATTGAGGTTTTTTTTTTTTTATGAACTCCGATACTTGAATGAAGCGGTTGTTTAAATATTTTAAGCCCAGGGCTCCGAGTGAATAAAATCATTCTTGCTCTGTCAGCCGCGTTCAATAGAATATTGTTCTGCTGTCATGTGAGGACAGAAAGCAGACTCCTGATGCATTCTGGGAGGGGAGGGGGGGCTGGCCCATTGTTTAGGAAACACTGCGTTGGCAGAACTGTTCTTCAACTTAAACATGACCAACCAGATTATTCTGCTGGCATGTTTGATTTTCTGCCACATGTTCATTTGATCGCCTTGTATATCAAAATATGTAACCACGGGAGAAATCGACAGGGTGTTAAGCCAATGAACAGCCTCTCAGCATCCACATATTAATACCCAATCAGTTCTCTTTAACTCTTATTACTTATACCTGCAAAAACAAGCAACCAGCAGGGTCGTCACCCGAACCCCATTAAGATGTGAGTCCAATAAACATCACAAACAAAACAATTACATGTATACGCTCTCCTCCAGCCTCAGCATCAGGATCCTGTTAGCTGTGCTGCAAGAGGAAGGGGAGGGGTCAAAACAAACACAGACTGTATCTACATCTCAGGGGCGTGTGACAGTATGTCCGCTACACAAACTCCGATATATATGACACGTCAAAGAATTAAGAATTGTAAGTCGATTTTGTTCAAGACAGACAACCATTGGGATTCTCGAGGACACATAAACAAAGTGACAATTAAAGCTAACGGCTACTTTTAAAGCCAGGGCTGTTCATTTTCAAAAACTAGCATGATTTTGAAAGTAGCATTCCCTCACCCCCCCTCACTTACATGCACGAGCGCCATTGGTCCAGAAGCAGACCTCAGCTCATGCTTTGAGTGTGGGCTCGTGCATGTGAGGGGTAGAGAGCGAGCAGGGAGACAGGGAGGCGTCTGATTGGTTCATCAGATTGGTACCTCGTGGCAGACATTGGTTGAAGTTTTTACAGACTTACAAACTGATACAGATGATGGATTTTCTTTTTTCAGAGAACATGAGTTATTAATTTATGTCAGGACCTAAAGACAATTTCAACCAAAATCTTAAAAAGTGGATCTGGAGGATATTACCAACCCTGCCTTTAACTTTGGACTAGTTTAGCTATTTGTTTTTCTAATGTAAGGTGACACATCTTTTCTTAACATATGCCAAAGGAAGAGCTTCAAAATGTGGCCATAAGTCATCCTGACACTAATATACAGTACCCAGACTGGTCATGAGACAGCTGCATCACCAGGTTCAGAAGACTACAACAAGACTACAACAATCAGGAACACTGGATTTATTTGCTGACTTTGTCGGTCATGGACAACACACGCTTTTTAAGACTAGTAGATTAGAATCAGAATCAGAATCAGAATCAGAATCGGGTATTGGTGCAAAACAATTAACAAGGAAATAAAGCAGAACTAGAAACAACTTAAATAATACAGTATAAGAAGCTATTACAATATAAAATATAAAATAGAATTTAAAAATGTAAAATATAGAAAATAAAAAACACAAAATGTACAAAAGGTGAAATGTAGGAGCTGTGCAGTGGACTATGAGAAAAAATCTTATTGTGTGTAACTACTCACAGAGTGCATGTAGATGTTCTGTTGACTGCCGTGTAGAAAAAGTTTCAATAAATCCAGTTACTTAGAGCTTCTGTGAATGGACCTTATGTTCATGTGTTAACTGACAAACTAAAACTAATTAAAGTTTAAACCAACACTTAAGATGGAGAGATTACCAAAGAGAGGCACAGAGGCGGAGCAGACAGCTGACGAGATTTAGACGAGATTATTTCTGTTGAAGATGTGCGAGGAGAAATCACATTTCATACGTTCTTGGAACAGGTCAAAGTCTTTAGATACTCGGGCGCTGACATCGACCACCACCTCTCCTTCACAAAGCATATTTAACTGAATCTCATTTCATCTAGTTTTCTGACATTTTGAACATCCTGTGTTTCCTCATTTAGATTAGATGATGGCGTTTCCTCAGTATCTGTTCTTATCTAGTTATTTTTACTTTAGTTTTTGGATTTTGGGATAGGGGTGGGGGAGGGAGTCATGTTGTTGCTGTTTGATTAAATGTTGATGTAAAGCACTTTGGGATACATTTGTTGTATGAAAAGTGCTATACAAATAAAGTTTGTTTGATTGATTGATATTTGCATCTATAAAAAAGCACAACAGTGCATGTTTCTCCTGAAAAGATGTCCCGTACCATCTCATACAGAGAGTCTAAATCATGAATGTGGACTTTGCCAAATGTTTTAACATGAAGTTTTTCGTTGTTTTATACCTCAGACCAGGAAACTTTTGCTGGTGTTGAGTCATCCATCTGGGAGGAGACCAGCATGAGGTTTTTTTAATAAAGCAGGCTGGAACACTGTTTACATTCAGATGGCATCTGTTCCAAGCTGATTTCTCAGAGGACCACTGATGAGACTTACTTCATCACACGCCAGCTAAATTAAAAAAAATTGGCCAAATGCAGAACTTGTTATTAAGAATCGTCCCGATGGCAGATAACTGGAACTCTGTTTAAAAACATAAAGATAAAAAAGTGGGAAATGATTAAAATGGTGTGCATCCGTCATGTTTTCATATTAGTGTCTTTGGCCAGTTTTATACTTCAGTAGATTTACTTTATGGTGTCAATGATTAAACTATTCTTCAGTTCTCTCATCCTCATTTCTCTGTGATTTAAGTGAGTGTAGAGTTTGCTCTTCTTCCAGTTGGATTTAAATGAGTCATTTCTGTTTCTTTAGCTAACTCATCAATTAACACTAATTTTGAATTTTGCTAAAATGAGTGAAAATATATATGCATTGCATGGATAGTTACGAGCAGTGATTTCAAATAGAAGAGGGAGCCGAGCCGGTCCATCTAAGTTCCAACCCTCGCCTGTGGTCATTAGCTCTATCAATCTTTATTTCTATAGCACATTTAAAACAACCTTGATTGACCAAAGTGCTTTACAAAAACACAATGTAAAAACAACAAATACAATAACATATAGAATAAAACACAATAAAAACACAATAAATAGGAGCATGAATAGAAATTGCAAAATGTCAAGCTCAAATTGTATTAAAAGCCAGAGCAAAGAGGTGAGCTATAAACAAAGATTTTGAAGTTTTCGATGGACTGAGCAGTTCTTATATCAACAGGTAGACTGTTTCACAGATTGGGAGCAACCACAGCAAAAGCTCTGTCACCTCGGGGTTTTTAGCCTGCACCTTGGAACATCCAAGAGCAGTGAGTAGTGAGCTGTGAGCGGTGGGTGTTGACCGAAAGAATAAAGATTTCGGATACAAGGAAGGTAAATGAGTTTCCTCTGAAGGGTTGCAGGGCTCAGCTTTGAGGTTAGGGTGAGGAACTCAGAGTAGACTCACTGCATCAAAAAGAGCCATGTTGAGGTGGTTCAGGCATCTGATCAGGTTGCTTCCTGGTCGCCTCTCCAGGGAGTTCTTCAGGGCATGTCAAACTGGGAGGAGACCCAGAGCTTGCCAAAGGGATAATTTATCCCTCCTGGTCAGGGGACGCCTTTGAATCCCCCAGGAGGAGCTGGAAAATGTTGCTAGGGAGAGGGGCGTCTAGGGCAACTTGCTTAGCCTGCTGCCACCAGGACCTGGCCCTGGATAAGCATAATGTAATGGATGGATGGATTTCAAATAGCCTCTCTTACAAGCCAGCTATATCATAATCAAGAGAGTCTTGTTTCTTTTACAAGTTTAGAAAAAGTGAAATGTGCAGTATCTGTGGCGAGTAGACTCCACTCTGATCTCCTCATGAACTTGAAGGGTTATAGTGAGGCCGACAGCAGGATGGGATAAACCTGATGGAGTCTGGCGGTGTTGGTGGAGGTCGGTGAGGAGTAGACTCCTGGAGAACTGTTGAGATGGATTGGAAGTGACGGGGTTGGAGGAGAGTTGTTAGAGGAGGGTCTCGGCTAGTTCTGGTTAGTTTACTTTAACAGTGAATGCCCAGAATGAGTTGATCACCAGAGCAGGAAGACAGAGGGAGAGAGGGGGAGATAAATCCCCTTCCAGAGTTTTTGTATTAGATTAAGAAACATCATGCGGCCATGATGCTTTTTATTTACAACAGGAAGCAGACGAGAGGAGTACTTGGGATGGAAGATCACATGGTAAACTACAACACTGTTGTGCAGGAGGGCTCGTTATGGCAAAAGCCTGGTGCCTGCAGCCATAGCAGCCCTCAACAAAAGGCCAAAATAAAACACCCCAGTCCCACTCTGTCTACATATTTGTCTGCATGTTATCTTGTTGTGTTTGTCCATCTGTTATTATTTGTCGGCGTGCTGTCCATAACTGTACTGTGAAGTGGAAAAGAATTTCCCCTTGGGGACAATAAAGTAAAGTAAAGTACAAGATCACTGGTGAAGAAAGAGATCAATGAACAGGTTGATTTGTTGTTCATTTAGTGCCTGTTTTGATGTAATGTTGATAAAGTGATGGGATATATGACCTTGAGGATGTATACTGTGTTTTATTTTTAAATTAACCAGATGCTCTATGCGTTCCCTTGTCTGACTTCCTGTCCGGGTCGAGCTGCTCTCTTCAGCTTGACGCGTGATTTCTCTATCGAAAAATTGACTAATGTTATTATGACTACAGATGCCTTAATTGGTGTTTTCTGTTAGACTAACATTTTCTTTTCTTGTGTTTTGTTGTTTACTTCTTGTTTTAGTTTTTCTGATGCTTGTGTATGATATCTAGTCTGACTTCCTGCCATTGTTCCATTTCCCGCCTTTTGTCTACAAATGTAAATTCTGGTTGATTTTTTTGATTTTCCAAATCCAAAACAAAAAAACACCAGAGAATCAAAAAAAAAAGTACTTTGAGTTTTCTGTTGTATCTTTCATCACTAGAAGTATACTGATTGTCATCGTCATCCTTGGGTTCGCTCGCCCTGGATTTTGGATTTTGTGGATTTGGCCTTGTTGAGTAAATAACATTTAATTCATGGTTTTGATTGCTACATTAATAGATTAAAGCATCCTTGAACAAACTGAGTCGTTGTAGTTGCTTTGAGCCCATCATGATGAGCATAAACGTTTTAGATTTGGTATTTAATGCATGTCACAACCCTTACTTTCTAACTTACTATGTTGGGCAGGCAGAGTATCTCTTTGAAGTGATTTACTGAACACTAAAGTACATCATCTGATGGGAATCTTCAGTCGAGTTGATTCTTCTTCGACTGACTGAAAGATGGAACCGCCCTCTCTCATTATCTCTCCATGAACGGCAGACCGCTGGATTTCAATTCTTAGCCATTATGCCCTGAAGATTATAAAGGGCTTTTTATTTAAACCAGACTCCACAGCGGGTCATTTTTGTTCGTTTTTATCAGAGACATCAGCTGCTGCAGTGAAATTATTATAGTTCAGCGTTTGTACAGTGTGGCTCTTAGTGGCAGAAGGTTTAATACAGTTCAATACAGAACCACCAGCAACTTCCCATGTGGGGACTCCAGGATTAGAACTGATCTGTGTGTGTGTGTGTGTGTGTGTGTGTGTGTGTGTGTGTGTGTGTGTGTGTGTGTGTGTGTGTGTGTGTGTGTGTGTGTGTGTGTGTGTGTGTGTGTGTGTGTGTGTGTGTGTGTGTGTGTGTCTGTGTGTGTGTCTGTGTGTGTGTGTTGGTGGGTTTATGTCCACAGGCCTTTCCTCATATTTTCATTCCACCAGATCATTTTATCATTTTGTCTGATCTGTGCACTTGTTGTAACATGTGTGCATGTAGGTCAGAGATTATATGGTGTGAGTGTGTGTGTGTGTGTGTGTTAGCGTTAGCATAAGCAAACACTAGAGACTTTTATATCCCCCTCTCTTTGATATATTTCATTACTCTGAACATAATGATTATCCTCCGGCAGCCGACCATCTCATATTTATCCTTAAATCCATAAGTGTGTGGGTTTACACAATGTGTGTATGTACGCTTGTACGTACTCTGTGTGTGTGTGTGTGTGTGTGTGTGTGTGTGTGTGTGTGTGTGTGTGTGTGTGTGTGTGTGTGTGTGTGTGTGTGTGTGTGTGTGTGTGTGTGTGTGTGTGTGTGTGTGTGTGTGTGTGTGTGTGTGTGTGTGTGTGTGTGTGTCTGTGTGTCTGTGTACAATACCCTTGATCCCTCACACCAGTCCTTTTCTTTATTTCAAAGTCGACTTTAGATAAAAAACAAACGTCTCTCTTAGTCAGTTTTTTTGCACAGTGTAAAAGTGTGTGTGTCTGGGTGTGTGTGTGTAGTTTATGTCTTTTTGCATCGTGAAATGTGTCATGTTGAAGGGGTCTCTCCATATTTCCCAACCTGCTGTTTATTGCCCAGTCAGAGCTCATCCATCATGGCGGTTGGTTTGTCTTCCAGTCAGCTCTCACGCTCTCTCAGGTTGACTGTATCAGCGTTAATCGGAGACATTCAGAGCACGTTTCCACTTATACAGCGTTACAATATTTAACATTCAGCCCACGCTCTGCGCTCCCCCAAACGCTGCTAATTCTAATTCACGGCCTCTCACCGACAGCAGCAGCCACCACTCATGCCACAGAAGCCCCCTCCTTCCTTACCCATTCATACTTTACGACGTTCTACCATGACGGTGGAGAAAGCTTCACTGAACAAACGACTGAACGTGAAGATTAAACTTCACCAAATGGGAGGAGATGCCTGCATGCTTTGATTAAACAGTTCATACTGAAGCTTAAAGAGGTCATCTTATCCCCCTCCTCCACCTTTTCAAACAGTCCCCTGTGGTCTAAATGAAACATCTGTGCTGTGCTTTGGTCAAAATATAACATGAATCAAGCACCAGAGGAGGTTTGTGACCCTGAATAAACCAGCTCTCTCAGAACGCTCCGTTTTGGTGTGTGTGTCTCTTTAAATGTAATGACCCCCTCCCCCCCCCTGAGTTTTCCCCGTAGACAACACTCCTCTGTAACGAGAATAAAAATGGCGGACCTGCACAAAAGTTTTGCTCTAGTCTGGAGGTGGAGTCCATGGGTGGAGATATCAGGGGAGGGGAGGGGATTTTTTTTTTACCAGAATCCCACTGTGACATCACAAGGAGAGCACATTAGAAACGGAGCATTTTTCTCTGTGTTGTAAGACTTATGCAGACCACAAACAAAGGACTGGATGGTTTATTTCACATGTTGTGGGTCAGTAGACTCTCAGGTTACACACATATATGTTCAGAAATACTGTAGAAGAGGATTTATCATCATATGTCCCCTTTAAAAACTCTTTTGTTTCCACGTCAACCGAAAATTCTGAATAATGTTCTGTAAGACTGTGAGGGTTTTGCAACTATATGTTTTTATATAATCTTACCTTCGTTATTTTATCTCTCATGCAGTATGGTAACACACTGGAGACGATACAGTTTTGTAAGATTTTTAAAATCGGATTGCTGTTGATAAAAGATCCCATGACGTTCACAACATGTAAGTAAGTTCGTTGTTGGTTAGCATTAATATTCTCAGTGTGAAGTTCTCCCTCTGTTTATCAACAGCACTATGCTACAATGCACCCTGCAGCATCATCTGACCCTCACACACTGTGCATTAGCAGAGGACGTGAAACTCTGATGTATTTATGAGAGCACTGATTGGGTTACATGATATCCTTAGAACACATGGTGTTTAATATCAAACATCAGGAAATCTAATACATGCCCTTCTGCTCGGCTTCACTTTTCAGAACGTCAGGCTTCGTCTCCTGCAGTCTGTTCTCATCTTAAACAGACTTACAGATACAGTTTTAAACATAATGAGATGTTACAGATACACCAGACCAGGAACTTTTTCATGTTTCTTGTTCTTTATTTTACTGGAAATGTTTGATCCAGTTCCTTCAGATGACAGCAGATGCAGGATAGAGAGAACATTTTGTGTATAATTCCATTAGAAAAGTGACACTTTGTTGTCTTATTTTAGACCGTGCAGGATTGACCCGTCACTTTTGAGTGGACTTTGGTTGCGCGCAGTGTACTCACAGGAAGAGAGAGCGTGGAGAGCTAAAGTGGAACAAAGCCACAGAGACATGTGTGAAGATATTATTGACTTTGATTCTCCATTTAATTCAGTTTGTCAGGATTACAAGCCGAGCAGAGTCTCAGGTGTCTTCTGCTTTTTGTTTTGTTTGAGAAGCTCCAGATTCTTAACATTAATTCTTCTCAAATATGTTTTTATTCATAATATATCAAGGGGAGGGAATATTTTTAAGTAAGTCCCCCTGTGTGCCTGGCATTGTTTCTGTAGGACAGTTTGTGATTTTTGACTAGATTTATTTTTCACACAGTTCTTCCAATCTTGTTGTTAAAGGAAGAATGTGTGACTTTTTGAGCCAGTAGATGAGCACCAGCATGAAATCAAAACAAACATCATCTCTTGTCATTGTCCTCGTCGCGCTGCATTGTTGTGTTAGCATGCTAATGTTAGCGCTCTTTAGTTAGCTCGTAGCTTCACATTACATTAACACAGAATGAGCGTGATCTAAAAACTCTTACTAACATCCAAATAATCAGTGAGTATGTTCTTCTTCTTCTCTCTAGTTCTTGACTAAAACAGCTTTTATACACAAGGGGAGGAGCCGGCCGTCCCGTCCATGTAAACACGGCTCTGACAACAACACAGCCAGCGGGACTCGAGCTTCTCCCTCATTGTAGACAGTCATGACTCAGAGACACATTTACACAGGACAGACTTTATGATTTATTTATGTGGAACATGTTGCACATTCTTCCTTTAAGATACTTTGTCTTTTTATCGTTTAACCTGTTTTAACTTCAGTCTACTTTATATATATTTGCAAATAAATTGAAGGTCATCTCTAGATTCTTAAGTTGCTAATCAGACTGTAAACAATGCACGGCTCATGCAACAGGAAGTCTTTGCTTGAACATCCATCAACGGAAATGTGATGGCTTTGGTCACCTTTAGAGGCAACAAGTGTGAAGTCCTTCATAGCAGATCATCTTTAATTACACTACGATGAAAATCAAACAATTTAAATACATGTTTAAAAACCACAGCAACAAAAATGAAGTCCTAGGCCCTCAGTGGTGGGTCGTTTCATGCACACAGTCTTAATTGCATGAACACATTGGCAACGTTACCAAAATGATCCCAATCTATTTTGCAATTTAGACGGTGTAACCTCTGCTCTCTGTCTGTTAGTAAGAGACATTAATGTAACTTGTGTGTCTTAATGAGATGCCAACAGGAAGTGAGAATCATCAGCATTTATTAACCTGTGAATTTGAATAATCCACCACTGCAGAGCGCTCTCTCTCTCTCTCTCTCTCTCTCTCTCTCTTTCTCTCTCTCTCTCTTTCTCTCACTGCAGCTTTGGATTCAAAATAAGACTGAAAATCTGTTTTTTTTGTATTATATCTTTGGTGCTATCTATCCCACTGATCATTAGATTAAGGGATCGTTTCATTTTCAAACACATGGTATCAAAAAGTTTTGAAGTATCAAACATTTTGAGAACCTTACTGAGAGGTCAAACTCCTCGTTAAAGATATTCACACTGTGGTTATTTTTCTCTTCAGTCGATAAAATCATTTTCTTGCCTCTTGCTGATCAACGACATAAATTCCAAAACACTTTTTTTCTGCGGTGTGTGTCTCATCAGTACTGTGTGTCTGTATAGAACAGCGGTCTTCAAGTCCCAGTTCTGAATGGAATGACTTTTGATAACGTCTGACTCCCTGGACAGAGCTGTCAACGACTCTCAGACACTTTCTGCACAATTCATCTTCACTTTCCTCAAACATCTTTTCCACTATCATAGCTGTTGACGGTGGCTTCTACTCCGTCTTGACAAACACCTCACAGAAGTCTTTTCCTTCCACAGAACTGAGGGAGTAAATCTCCACTCACAGTCTTATTATTTTGTTATGAGCCTATCTGGACACACGGCTCGTCGTCTTTACTCTGGTATCATCAGAACACTGTGTGCTTAGAGGGCTGTTGTCACTTTCTTAGAAGTTAACAAATATCAAACTATTATTTCTATAATGTGCAAGTTGGATGCGACATTACACCGTGTCCTAACAGCAGGTGTCATATCGCTGAGCGCATTTTTGCATGCTTACATGCTCGCTGTCCACACTGCATTAGTAACAGTAAGTATTTAATTCTTTGCTCTGTGGACTTCAGTTTCCCCTTGTAAACAATGAGACATTTGGTGGTTTAATGCGCTCTCGTCTTTTGGTGTAATGTATCCCTTGACTGTCTATTGTGGCTATTTTTCCAAAAACAACTTAAGTTACAATTATAAGCAAACCACATAAACTCAACAAACAGCCACGGATGCACCATTCAGTAAGGCCTTAAGCACGCAATAAGTTCAATGTCCAGTCGGGATCTCTTGTTTCTTCATTTAATTTAGACATACAAACATTTCCAACTGCATTCATTGACCTGTCTCATTGAC
The DNA here is from genome assembly GCF_963584025.1 of Labrus mixtus. Taxonomy (NCBI): domain Eukaryota; kingdom Metazoa; phylum Chordata; class Actinopteri; order Labriformes; family Labridae; genus Labrus; species Labrus mixtus. The sequence goes on from NC_083620.1 coordinate 28,329,491, forward strand.
ATGGTAAAAAACCTGTGGCCCTTCCTGGTGCATCACCCAACAGTGACACACCTGGAACATTTAAAGGGTTCCTAATCAACCCATGTGCTTGGCAAGGTGCCCACTGCCCCCTGGTGTTCCCAAACAACAAAAACAACAAATAACCAGAAAATGGCTGCTACACAGTGACTTACGCTGTAGTCGTAACGCGGCTCGCTGTGTCGTAGCTGGAGATGTTGCACCTCTGTGTACCGCTTATCATTTGTTAATATTAGGCATATTTAGCTAGGTATAAAGCTACATATGTAATGCTAAGTTGAACTGCTGTAGCCTGTAACACATCGTGCATGGGAGTAAATGGTAAAAACTAGGGCTGGGCAAGTTAACGCGTTATTTTCACGTTAACTAATTAATTAATTATCGCCGACAATTATTTTATCTCGAATTAACACATTTTTTATTATTTATTTTCTCATTGTAAAAGTCTGTTGCTCACTGGCTTTTATTTTGTAAAATTCCATCGTGAGCGAGCCTAGTATGTTGCTTACTGCTGCGGCGCTCACAGGAAACAGGAAACAACCAGAAAATAATTGGCGGAAACAGTCAGAAAATAATTGGCGGATAATCAAGCATGGAGAAGGGTACGGAACTTTTACATGGCCATTTTCATTTTAAAGTTCTTCCAGACGGCGCAGTCGACAGAGCCGAAGTTATTAGTAACCACTGCGAAGTGGTACTTGATAAGTAAATATGTTGCAGCCAGAAACTCAGGCGGACGCTGAAAGGTCATTTCACTTGTCTTCACTTTATTTAAGCGTTTAACAAAGACCCAGTACCTTCATTCACTCTGCCTACGAGTCTCTTCAGCTGCTGAATAATAACTACAACTTTCTTGCTAACTCCGGAGCGTCACAACAACAACACTCTTCTTCTCTGAACTCCTGCATGTCACTGTTTTCTTACTCACAGACTCCACCTTGCAGCGCATTTAATTAATAACATGTCAACATCAACTGCTTGAATAATGTTGCAGTTCAGAAAAATACATTAACATGAGCAACTTTGAAGATGAATTCAAAAATATTATAAACTAAAGAATTTCAAAATGACAAGTATAACAAAAATGTGTTTGTGGGGTCCTCGATAACCAAACAATAAACATCAATGTTCTCAATTGACCTGTCACACTCTCCCCCACTTTAAAAATGGCGTCCCGACATTTTCATTATACCTCTTAGCCTAAAACCTTTCTGGGCAGTTTTTTTTTATATAACAAACAGGATGACATTATGCCCTTGCAGTGGCAATAAGCTTTAGTTTTGTATTATTTGCTTTGATTACATTGTTTAAGTTGAGAAGTACATTGACAATAAAAGTGCGCTATACACTACTTTTGAATTCATTATTGGATTTTGTGTATAACAATGCGATTAATCGTGATTAATCGCAGGAACTCATGCGATTAACGCGATTAAAACTTTTAATCGTTGCCCAGCCCTAGTAAAAACACATTCACACACTGATGGTAGAGGCTGCATGTAACGTCCATCAGAAGCAACTAATCCCATTCATATGCATTCATGCACTGCCAACAAAGCATCAGGAGCAATTCGAGGGTTAAGTGTCTTACAGGAGCAGGAGCTGGGGATCGAACCCTGGACCTTCCAGTTAAGAGACAACTGACTCTATCAACTGAGCCACAGCCACCCTGAAATGTTACTTGTCTATCTATCAATCTATCTATCTATCTGTCTATCTATCTATCAATCTATCTATCTGTCTATCTATCTATCTATCAATCTATCTATCTGTCTATCTATCTATCTACCTGTCTGTCTGTCTGTCTGTCTGTCTGTCTGTACAGCCATACCCACACAGACTGTATGGGTGTGTCTTTTTATTGAAGCTTCTCGTGCACACCTCACAGTCCCCCTCCTTGCCTTGTCATTCCGCCACGTGCGCCCACAGCCTCCTCTCCAACCTGCGGGGAAGCACGCGCTGGAATTTGCGGCTGGAATTAAAAAACTTCCACGGCTATTCACAAGCAGCGGCTTCCATCGAGAGAGCAGATCGAGAGGGCTGCTGCTGCTGCGGAGGAGGAAGAGGAATTAACCAGACATCGGAGAGGGAATTTGACCGACACTGTGACGTGTCGGAGCCTGGACGGAGGATTACCACAGTCTCCAACCGTGGGGAGATTTTTTCTTCCCTCTAAAAATAGGCGACTTTGGTGCTCAGCCTGCTGCAGGTCTGCCCGCCCCCGCTCGGAGATGATAACGGAGATGCTGACTGGTTGAAAGACGAGCTTTCAGTCAGCGCCACAGAATTTGTTCGTTAAAAACTCCAAACTGCATTTCTCCATGAAAAATGATTCCTGAGATCCTCGCTGGATTATTACAGTAGGGTTGTCAGTAGTGTGATTTGTTGGTGATCGGAGCTGGACACCGCCCGGACCCCAGCTTCAAGGCTATACCGGACCGGGATTTCAGCTTCCAGCCCTTCTTGCTGACGGGAGGAAACTGCGCACATAACCGGAGTACGTTTGGATGGAAATTGTTTTATCTGGTAAAAAAAAAAAAAGGAATCACCTGGAGGAATAACTGCATGTTTTTTGTTTTTTTTGGGGGGGGGGGGGGACAGACCAGCCGTGCAGAGACCCACACGGATGCTTGAATAAGTGAGAAGGTTATTTGCACTCAAGGACACCCTCCGTGTTGGTGGTGGGTGTAGTTTCGTTGGTGTTTTGGAAGCAGAGACCGGAGCTGCGCGCAGATTTCTCGCGGATTTAAAGGTATTTTGCCTCCCAGCGTTACTTTTTCTTTGCATTGGATATCCCTCTGGGGACTGTGCTCGAGTGAAACGACACATTTACATGGATGGCACGACCCTGTTACTTTAACGGAGTCACGTTAATTGGGCTTTAGGGGGCGAAAGGGAGACTAATAGGAGTTTTTTCCGCAACCGCATGACCCCTCAACCCACCCACCCTGCTCGTTTGAGGATCTATGCGTATTTTGGGTTTGCACGGTGAGACCACCGGCACCTGGATTCCTGGTTAGCCCCCTTTTTTGCCGGGCTTGCGCGCACGTCTGTTCCGGTAATTCTGCTTCTTCTTCTGCTGCTGTCCGGTCCCCCCCCCCACACACACACACGCTCTCTCACACACTCCGGTTTATTCAGCTCCAGAAAACTACCAAGATAGCCTCTCTCTCTCTCTCTCTCCCTGTTTGAATGGGAGAGGAGAGGAGTTGGGATACGGAGCCTGATCGCCCTTTTTTAGAAAGCCTGCCGGGGCTTCTTCTTGTGGTTTAACTCCCATCAGTGGACGAGGAGCAGAAGAGAGGGGAAAAAAGACAAAACAAGAGGAGAGGAGCTGGAGATCGATGAAGGTAAGGCTGATTGATCGGCTGTTAATAATGCAGGGTGTGTGAGATGGCGGACTGAGCTCTGCTATGCAGCGGATTTTTTTTTTTTTGCCAGGGGGATGCCAGGCTCATCGCGGTGCCAACAATAGTTGTATTCTTAGTGCCCAGGAAATGAATCATCGCTGTAATCTGATTAGACTGTGCCATAACCTCGCTCTGTGTGCGACTGCTCTCTTTTTCTGCGCCCATGTTGGCACTCTTACTGGACTCTGCCATCCTCTCAGGGTGCAGACAATTCATTTAGAGAGCCTCCTGACAGTGTTTTTTTCCTCCTGTGGTTCAAACGGTGAAAGGGTAAATTGTTATTTTGGCGTCTCATTTCTTGTGACCATGCAGGCACGGCTGGCAGCCCCCGCCGTGCCTGTATGGGAATGTGTGCGTGCAAAATCTCTATCTTTGCGCGCATGTACGTGTGGATGCATTAGTTTCTCGAGCGTGTGTAGTTGATGTGTGTGTGGGAGCGCAGTCATACCACGCATTTTTTTTTTTGGGGGGGGACCTTCCCTCTGTCTCACTGCCTCTTTATCTGTCTCACTCTCTCGTTTTCTAAAGCTGCCTCATCATACCGCTTCAGTTGACTGGCGTTACAGCCACATCAATTATGCAAGAGGCAAGGAGATGAGAACACAAGAGGAGAGGAGAGGTGAGAAGAGTAGGGAGGGGAAAGGGAGACATTGTGGAAGCGAGAGAAAGAGGTCTGCAGGGAAGGGTCAGGGAGTGTGGTCAGATGGTAGAAGTGAGTATATTGAGCAGCAGAGGGACAAGATAAAGAAGGGTGGGTGAAGAGGGAAAGGACGAGAGACTGTTAAACAAGGGGATACAGAAACAGACAAGGACAGAGGAGAGGAGATTTATATGGAAATGAGGATAAGAAAGAAAGTGGATGAGATGAGGAAAGATTGGAGGAGGGATGTGCGAAGGAGGGTGGAAGAGGCAGTGAAGGAGCAGAAGGGCTGAATAATTTTTAGAAGAAGTGACATTGGGTTCTTTGTTTATCCAACGTGCTCAAGGACTGAACCAAAATCTTACATAATTTCACTCAACATGTGTGGAGGTTTGAACTGTCAATTAAGGAGACAGAATATGATTTGCTCTGAGAATAAATTAGATGGTGCAACATTTTGCAGGAGGAGCATTCATAGAAGAAAAAAAAAGTATCAATGATGTAAATGGACCAGGCTTAATGATGTTACATATTGGACAGTGCTATCAGATAGCTGAACAAGTCAGACATTTTGCCTGGTAACACAAGCCCGTGAGGAGCCAGGGTGTGTTTATTAACAAGGGGCTGCTCTGCACTGGGAGAGCTTCTGTTTCAAATAAAGAATGTTGAAATAATATCTACACAGACATTTAAAAAACACTGTAGTTTATAGATGGATTTAAACACATTTAGCAGGATTCAGGATCAGTTATTGAACCTCATGAACAGTGTTATAGACATGGTTATTGTGCAACTGCTTGTGCTCTAGTTTCAGGACCATGGAGAGCTCATGTACATAATTGTGTGGCAGCAGTTTAGATTTTTGTTTAAGGACCAAGAAGGGGTCTGATGTAGTTGTAACATAACTGGTTATGCTGTAGTTTCAGGACCATGGAGAGCTCATACAGGGTGGAAGTATAGTTATAGTGCCATTTGTTCAGCTCTAATTTCAGGACCATGGACAGCTCTGTAATAGTCACTTATTGAGCTCTAGTTTCAGACCAAGAAGAGTTCCTGCATGGTATGTATGCCACTAGCTCTGATTTAGGTTCAGGACCATGGAGAGCTCCTGAACGATAGTTGGCTCTTTCCGTTTGCAGTATCAGCACCATGGAGAGATTCAACACGATTATTGTGAGGTGGGTTGGGTTGTAGTTTCAGGACCATGCAAAATGTAGTTATAGTGCCATTTGTTCAGTTCTAGTTTCAGGACCATGGAGAGCTCCTTCAGGGTAGTTGGCTCTTTCTGTTTGCAGTATCAGCACCATGGAGAGTTCCAACACGGTTAATGTGAGGTCTGTTTGGCTGTAGTTTCACGACCATGCAAAGTGTAGTTATAGTGCCATTTGTTCAGCTTTGGTTTCAGGACCATGGATAGCTCTGTAAAAGTCACAGTGCTCCTTGTTGAGCTCTAGTCTCAGACCAAGAAAAGTTCCTGCATGTTAATTGAGCCACCAGCTCTGATTTAGTTTCAGGACCATGGAGAGCTCCCACAGGGTGGAAAGCATAGTTATAATGCCATTTGTTCAGCTCTAGCTTCAGTACCATTGAAAACACAGTAATAGTCACTTATTGAGCTCTAGTTTCAGACCAAGAGTTCCTACATGTTATTTGTGCCACCAGCTTCTATTTAGGTTCAGGAGAACCATGGACAGCTCCTGAAAGGTAGTTGGCGCTTGCTGTTTGCAGTATCAGTACCGCGGAGATATTCAACACAGTAATTGTGAGTTGGGTTGGGCGGTAGTTTCACGACCATGCAAAAAGCAGTTATAGTGCCATTTGTTCAGCTCTAGTTTCAGCACCACGGAGAGTTCCAGCACGTTTAATTTGAGGTCTGTTTGGCTGTAGTTTCACGACCTTGCAAAGCATATTTACAGTGCCATTTGTTCAGCTCTAGCTTCAGGACCATAGACAGTTCTGTAAAAGTCATAGTGCTGCTTGTTGAGCTCTAGTTTCAGACCAAGAAAAGTTCCTGCATGTTAATTGTACCACGAGCTCCGATTTAGGTTCAGGACCATGGAGAGCTCCTCCAAGGTAGTTAGCGCTTGCTGTTTGCAGTATCAGCACCATGGAGAGATCCAACACGGTTATTGTGAGGTGGGTTCGGCGGTAGTTTCACGACCATGCAAAACGTAGTTATAGTGCCATTTGTTCAGCTCTAGTTTCAGGACCATGGACAGCTCTGTAATAGTCACAGTGCTCCTTGTAGAGCTCTTGAGGGAACTCCTGCATGCTAATTGTGCCACCAGCTCTGATTTAGTTTCAGGAACATGGAGAGATCCTCTTCAGTTGTTATTCAACTTCAATGAAAGGGCCTTTCTTAAAACCACTCCCTAAACACTTCCACTGTGTTCGCACGCTTGCAGGGAGGATCCGTCACAGTGAGTGCGGTCCAAAACCTTGGAGTGCAGTTAAACCCTCCTACAGAGAGTATGCACCGATGTTTACTTACTGAACAGGTGTAACACCTATTTTTGTTTGTCATGGGAGACGCTTCGTATGTAAAAGTTCTGCATTATAACCCGCTAAAATTTTGAATAGGATTTTTATTTTTTTTAATCGTAGTATCATACAGATGTAAAAAAACTAAATGTTCATATCATAACTAGGATCTAATTAACAACTTTGTTAGTCTTGATCCTGGTATATTGGTTTATTTGACTTTAAAGTGACATGTTTAAAAGGACGTGCAAAACCCTTAGCATCTTATAAACATCAGATTAGAAGCATAAAATGTTAAAAAAAGAGAAATATTTTTTGTCACATTTTCCCAACATTTGAAATAGTCAGTATGGCTTCAGGACATGGAGGGCTTAGAGTTAGAATTAGAAAACGTTATTTGTCCCAGAGGGTGATATGGTCCCACAGTCCACCCAGACCTTCAAACATAGTTTCATCACATTTGTTTGTTTTCCATAAAAAATAAAGGATGTATGTAAAGGGATGCTGAAATGAATAACCAGTCTTACCGTTGAGGTCTGACTTTTTGGTTTTTATTCCCATGAGGAAGAGCAGATTTAATTTAGCAAATGTAGTGAGCTCCTTCATACTGTTACTGTAGTGCCATACACAGTTCAAAGAGTGCTGCATGAAATCTATAAATACATTCAAACAAGCTGGACGTCAGAAGCAATGACGACTTCTTAGAAGCATTTTGAGAACATTGCAGCAGAGACTGATCTCAGTGCCGAGGCCTGACTCAGGATCGTGGAGAGCTCCTATGGATTTATTGGCCGAGCCGTACAGTCATTGTCACGGTGACACATTTCTCCAGAGGTTGTTTGCCGTTTCAAAATGATGAGTCCCACATTAGCGCGGTGGTTTCACAGCCATTGGCACATAAAGGGGGTAAGAGAACAAAAAGAAGTGTCCACAAATCTATGAAAGTTTTTATCACGCAGCATAGAAAACTCTTTGGGCTGTGTGTCTCTTTGAGTCTGAATAATAGAGCTGGCTTTAATGGTTTCAGTGTCAGGGTGCAGAGAGGCTGAACAGATGCAGACAAAGCAGGAGGTCTTAATCAGTCGGCATTGTTTGCCTTTTCCTGCCACATGAGATGAAAAGAGCTCACAGAGCATTAGGCTGATGTAGTGAGTGCAGACAGTGTTGTGCAGGCTGAATGTAGACGGCGTCCTTGCTGCTGCTGCTGCTGTTATTGAGTAAGACATTGAATTCCCATCACCCTCAGAGGTTTGTTCTGCAGCCGACCCTTTGACCTCTGACCCCCTTCTGGTCTTGATCGAGAAGGTAATAAGTGTGATAGAATCAATAAAATATGGAACTATTATGTGGCTGTATTATTGCGGTTTCAGTATGTCGATACTCCTATGAACTCTGATCTGTTTATAGAAGTAAGAAATTGACATTTAGAGGCTCCAGAGGGATTTGGGACCTCGTTAGAATACTATATTATTATAGTTAGTGTAGCTGGTCGTTAATAATATGATCACTTAGCTCCTCTCTGCATCTTCTGAAGGATGGTTTTCCTGTCTCAAACCCCCATTAACACTAGCATGAACAGTATTTAAATATGACAAGTGCTACTACTTTGATTTATTAGTAAGCATTTCTAAAACAAATGCATTGTCTTTGATGATTTCAGCACCACAGACAGAGACCTTTAGAGAAGTCCATAGCCCGTGTTCAGACTGCCCGTTCAAGTCAAAATATTTACTGTGATATTTCACCTACACAGTGAATGTCATGGAGGGATTATGGGTGGAAGTGATCCCACCTCTGTGCCGCCATCAGAGGTAGAAACAGAGGCGTTACATGGGTGAGGCAGGATAGGATAGGATAGGATAATACTTTATTGATCCCCAGAGGGGAAATTCGGGTGTTACAGCAGCCTCAGGATCGGGCGGAGCCAGTAGGAGAGAACTGTGCTGTGTGTGTGTGCATGTGAGAGTGTGTGTGTAAGTGGAGCTACTGCTGTTTCACTACACTTCCTGCCACCAGAATGAGACTATCAGGCCATCTTTCCCATATATACCCCATATTTATCAAATCCAATTTTAAATCCATATTCAGGTCCCGATCAGAGCTGAAGGCTTTTCCAACTTCAAAAAAAGACTTTGCTGATTTTCATTTCAGAATCTTTCTCTTCAATTTGGAACAACTGTTATATTCATAGTTGTACTTATTAATTTTGCAACACACTTCTTAGTCACGGCGTGGGCCGTAAATTCATTGTCAGTGTTTTTGTTTTTAAGAGGATTTCCATTTTACTTACTTATGAATTTGCTCAGAAGTAGGATAAACAGACAGGTGGACGGTTGAGTAGGACGTAATGGTTGTCAGGGTGCTCTGGCAAGTCTCTAAAGACTCTTCAACTAGTCCAGAACGCTGCAGCTCATGTACTGACCAGAACTAGGAAAAGGGACCACATTACTCCTGTCTTGGCTTCTCTGCACTGGCTCCCTATACAGTCTAGAATAGAATTCAAGATCCTTCTTCTCACTTACAAAGCTCTAAATGGCCAGGCACCATCTTATCTTAAGGAGCTACTAGTGCCGTACTGTCCCTCAAGAACATTACGGTCCCAGAATGCAGGCCTACTAGTGGTACCTACAGTCTCTAAGTGTACTATGGGGGGTAAAGCCTTCAGTTATCGGGCTCCTCTCCTCTGGAACCGCCTTCCAGCCGGGGTCCGGGAGGCAGACACAGTCTGTATTTTTAAGAATAGACTTAAAACTTTCCTTTTTGATAAATCTTATAGTTAGGGCTGGTGCTGGTGTAGACCAGCTCTTAGTTATGCTGCTATAGGCTTAGACTACCGGGAGAACTGGCTCCTCTCTCCCTCTCTCTCTCTCTCTCTGCATATACAGTACATCATATTACTGCATGTATCTATCTGTAAATCTCAGTCACTAACCACCTACTTTCCTGGGAGCTCTTGAGCTCTCTTAGGCTCCTCAAGATCGTTGGTTGACGGCCTGCCAGAACAACCCCCCCCCCCCCCCCCCCCCACACCCCCTCCCCACCGGATTGTTGATGGACGGTTTTTCCTCCCCCCACCCTCTTGCTCCCTATCCCTCTTCCTGCATCTTATCCCATCTCTCCCCCTATCCCTTTCCAAGCCCGGCGCAGTCTAGGCCTGTGAAGGCTGTTTCATCATGACCCGGGGATCCGGCCGTAGATTTCTGACTTTTAATAAGGCAGTTTTTTCTTACCACTGTAACTTTTGCTGCTTTGCTAAAGTGCTCATGATGGATAGGCCGGATCTTTGTAACATAGCAATAAGTAAGGTCTTTTACCTGCTTTTTGTAACATAACAATGAGTAAGGTCTTTTTACCTGCTCTTTTATAATGTTAACAGACAATGAGTAAGGTATTTTACCTGCTTCTTGTAAAGTGTCTCGAGATAACACTTGTTATGAGTTGACACTATACAAATAAAAATTGAATTGAATTGAAATTGAATGGTAGAAGGACAGATCAGCAAGATGAGCATACGAGCAGAAATGCTTCTACTCGTACATGAAAGCAGACACAGGCGCGGTGAGAAATGAAACTTTGCAGACAGGCGGAGAGACAAACACAAAACCCAGACAGCAGAAAGAACAGGCAAGCCGGGTGGCAAACTATCCAGTTGTCACGGTGAAGTGTAATAACAGAGGGGAATGTGTTAATGCAGAGTGATGCGATGTATCCTGGTGACTATTATCATATGGAGAGCATTGTACTGTACTTCACATCCCATTAGCAGAGAGAGAGAGAGAGAGAGAGAGAGAGAGCACACCCCCACCTTCACTCTCTCCCAGCGTGCTGCTCTGATGTGTTTTCCACATTCTTCTACCTATGACACACACATCAGCAGCTGTACTTCCTGTCTGCTTTCTCAGAAACCATCAAAAAATCCAATGTGGTATTTGTGGGAGATCCTCCAGCACACTCATTGTGCTTCTAGTTAACATGCAAACTGGGTTTTATAACAAGGGCTGTGGATGTTAAAGGCTTAATATGCGACTTTTCACACTTAAATGTAATAGAAATCAAGTATCTCCTCTGAAAATAACTCTGTGAGTCATGACTGTCTACAATGGGTGTAACACCCGAGTCCCACTGTCTGTGATGTTTTCAGAGTTTTCAGAGTCCTATCTTCACTTTGTTTACATCGCCCGGACGGCCGGCTGACTCCTCCCCTCGAGTATAAAAGTTGTTTAATTGAGGGACTAGAGAAAAGAAGAATAACATACTGTACTCACTGCTTAACTGTGTTTGTAGATCACGCTCATTTCAGGTAAATTTACATGCAGTGTGAAGATACGAGCATAATAAAGATCGCTAGCATTAGCATGCTAACACAACAATGCAGCGCGAGTTGTTTTGGTTTCATGCTGGTGCTCAAGGGCGACATCTACTGGATCAAAAAAATCACATATAAAGCCTTAAAGGGTACTGGGCTTGACAACATAATCATTTCACATTCAACAAAAAGTAACCATTAGTCAGTCAACTTACATATATGTTAAGTTTAATTTAACCAAAAGACAAAGATCCCTCTGCGCTCAGCTACGTTCAGGAACATTGCCTTTAGCTTTAGAGAGCGGCAGGTTTAATTCCAGAGGAAGACCGAGTTTGTTTGTTGTGTGAGTTAGGAGAAACTGAAAACGAGAGATTAACTTTTTGTTTTACTGCCCGATGTACGCTGACATCAGGGATGTTCTTTTTAAAAGAATGTCTTCAGTTTATGCTGATTTCTTTTGGTTAGACGATTATGAAAAACTTGAGTTGTGTTTTTAAAAAAAGGAACCTTTGTTATAGCAGATTTTGTTTGTAAAGCCTGGGGAGAAAAAGACAGAACACGTTGTTTAAGACTGAACTGTGACAGGAGCCGGCGACTTTGTAATGTTATGATTTGTAAATGTGAACCACTGCAACTGAATTCTTTGGTGTCTTATAAGCCCATGAGGGTTGGGCACTTTGTGTGCATGACACGGAAATTAATTAAATCAAATCAAAATCATATATTGTATTTTCGGTGCTGCATCTGTTTATTACAGTTGCATGGTTTTGGGGCGGCTGTGGCTCAGTTGGTAGAGTCGATCGTCTTCTAATCGCAGGGTCGAGGGTTCGATCCCCAGCTCCTGAAGCCACATGTTCCATGTGTCCCTGGGCAAGACACTTAACCTCAAGTTGCTCCCGCTGCTTCATCGTCAGCATGTGAATGGATGAGTTACTTCTGATGGACTCTTTACTCAGCAGCCTCTACCATCAGTGTGTGAATGTGTAGGTGTGACCTGCGGTGTAAAAGAGCTTTTAGTAGTCAGAAGACTAGAAAACAGCGCTATACAAGCTCAAGTCCATTTACCATTTTTAAATCAGCCAAGACAGATAAGATAAGATAAGACATTGTTTCTGAAGCCACACCAACATTTGAGTCACATTGCAGGCCATGCAAATATCCACTGGTCCTCTTTCCTCCTGTCCATGCTGGTGTCAGAGTTGCACATAGGAATAGGATAAGTCAAGGTAAGAAAGGAGATTTTTTTTATCAGTAATTATACGTAAGAATAGGCGTGCTGTGTGTGGTGTCTATTTTTTAGGGTCAGCTGTGTAATACAGCCGTTGAACTTGATCCAGACTTAATATTTCCCTGGCTGCTTCAGAGTCTGCTTATTCAACCGGCTCTCTGGCCCCGGTCCAGCCGGTCTATGATTGGACGTCTCTGTTCTTAAATGTGCTTGCCAGCTGAAAAACACAAAAAACAGACTGAAATGCTTCTAATTTCCTTGAAGCTTTGAATTGAAAAAAGAAAAAAAGGATGTGTTTTTTTACTCCCTCTGGGAATTAGGTTATGTTTTGATCTTTGCAAAGCTGCCATGCAGAACTGTTTCTTTGCCTTACTTTTTGTACAACTCTAAATGTTAAGCAGACTCTAAGGTTTCAGAGGCAGCGGTGAAGGATTGTTCTTCTTCTGTAACAGCACCCCCCCACTCTCGGGTCAGATAAAGAGGTTAAGGGTCATCATAAATATCTAGATCATAAAGCATGATTTAAACTCCAGTGGGAGTTCTGCATCCTGTCTGGTTAAAGAATTAATCTGTTGTTTAATCCCTCCGCCTCGAGCTACACCCCAATCCCTCCATCCCTCCATCCACCCATCTGCTTCTTCATCCATCTGTCCGTCCTTCCAAACCAGACAGCTTGCTTTCCTTAAATGCATTTCCTTTGTACACTTCCTTTCCCTCAGCTTTCAGAGATCCTGTCTCTGCTTAGATAGTGTTGTTTGTTGCAGGTGCACTGCAGGATTTCTATCAGAGACGGTGCAATTAAATGAGATGCCGCTGCGACGACTATCTGCACTTCATGCTTTGGCCCCCAGGAGCTCCTTCTTATCAGCAAATGTCATTTCCCCTCTGTTGTCTCTAGCTTTGCTTTGGATCACACGGAGCATTTCTGGGTTTTTTCACATTCAGCCGCAGTGTGCAAACATAGCAAGAATACTAACAGCTCCACTATTACTGCTGCAGGAAATAGTGACTTAAAATGACTGTAATTTAGCTCCATTCCCCCCTAAAGCACGGGTAGCTGCGCTGTATATTTATCTTAATTCTTTCCCCACCTCAGAAAAAGATCCCTTTACAAATAAAGAGGTGTAGACAGCTTCTTAGGGTTTAGACTCCCTGCTTCTACGATGACTGATGTGGTATTGTAGCAGGAATCAAACCCACTGTTAGGTTATGGATTTAATGTCTGATCTGAATGGCTGCAGTTAGATCATGGGCCTTGTAATATCCTCAGACTCCCACACACACACACACACAGGCTCCAAATACTCCACAATTACAACACCGAGGTGTTAATTTATTTCTTCCTCCTCACCTCTCCTCCTCCTGCTTTCTCTCATGTTTATTTTTACTATTGGTGATAAAAGGTTTTTTTTTTTTTAAATAGACTCACAGAAAGTATGACCTACTTAATGCCCAAATAAGGTGTTGCACTTCCTTTGTCAGACAAGTGGAGACATTAACAGTGCTTTTAAAAATAACCGCCTCTAGCTTTGCCTAAAAACATAGACACTCTGAGGTTTTTCATCAGGGTTACAGGATTTCTGTTCTCGTTGAGGCGTGTGATGAACATGTGTGTGAAGTCATGTAATCCTGATGTTTCTGTGTTTGAGGCAAAGGGAGAGGAAAACACATCTTGATGTTAGCAGACGGTAAAGAGTCGTTTAGACGTTGAGTCATAAACAATATGGAGCTGTTTTATTGTAGTCCTGACACAATCAGTAAATGATAACACAAATTTATCCGGTGGGTTGGGACCCAAAAGTGGGTCGTGGAGCCATGTTCAGTGGGTCACGGACATGTGACTGGGGAAAAAAAGTGTCAAAAAGTCCATCAAGCCCTTTTAAAACGTGTTGGTTTTGTTCCTTCTCTTTATTCCGTCACATGTTTCCTGCCATCCGAGGTCCAAACTGCGCTGTTTTTCATTCAATAAATGTGATTGGTTGAAAGAATATCAGAAATTTGGGTCACGATTTTCATGAAGGAGTTGGTGGTGGGTCTTTAGGCGAGACCAGTTGAGAACCACTGCACTAAAGAATCAACCTGATAATCACTCTGAAGTTCTCTAACGTTCTCTGTTTAAAGGTGGAGTCGTTTATCGTTGCAGTTTGTAAACACAACATTCAAACTGGGCTCCTCCTCCTCTAGAAGCTCACCCTCACTGCAGGAAGTAGTGTGTACGTTTTACTGCTTGTACCTACACTGCAAGCTACCACATGCTAGCACAAGCTAACCGCCGGTGGTTGTCACCTGCCTGTCCAACAGGAAGCGGGCCAACTCCACGTCCGATATGATCAGGAGTCTGTATATTGTGTTTTATTTTGAATTTTCCGTATGATTCAATCTCTGCTCAGTTTATCTTGCAGCAGTGCATGCTGGGTGCAGTGCGTACAGACTTTTTTGAAAATTGAGGGCAGAGTTCGTCAGGACAATGCGGGAGCATCAGGATCTCACACTTTTTAACATTCTACCTGCTGAAGCCTCGTGTTTTATTTCCTTTATCCAAATTACTTCAAGCGCTGTTTTTTCTCTGATTGAATCGTCTTGCAATCAATCTGTGTTCCTTCACCTCCACGGGAGAACGTCAGACAACCATTGTTAGCACGACAGAGGAATTTATCAAAAGGACTTTTGTCAAGAATCAAGATTTGAATATATTTCTTTGTTTTCCAGTTTAAAAGTGTTGAAGTTCAAAGTCCACTCTCCTCTCCTCTCCTCTCCTCTCCTCTCCTCTCCTCTCCTCTCCTCTCTCTTCTCCTCTCCCTTCTCCTCTCCTCTCCTCTCCTCTCCTCTTGTGTCCTCTCCTCTCCTCTTGTGTCCTCTCCTCTCCTCTCTCCTCTTGTGTCCTCTCCTCTCCTCTCCTCTCCTCTCCTCTTGTGTCCTCTCCTCTCTTCTCTCCTTTCTCCTCTCCCTTTTCCTCTCCTCTCCTCTTGTGTCCTCTCCTCTCCTCTTGTGTCCTCTCCTCTCCCTTCTCCTCTCCCTTCTCCTCTCCTCTCCTCTCCTCTCCCCTCCCCTCCTATCTTCTCCTCTCCTCTCCTCTTGTGTCCTCTCCTCTCCTCTCCTCTTGTGTCCTCTCCTCTCTTCTCCTCTCCCCTCCTATCTTCTCCTCTCCTATCCTTACCCATTTGTTGAGTTCAATCAGAACATTTGTACATAATTTGCAGCACTGTAAAAATTCACACACTGAAGAAATCGACTGAGAGTCAGGAATCACAATTCACTTTGACATCCTGTAATTGAAAAAACAAACTACACCAAACCTGATCAGGGAGCTTCCACACATATTTATCACTTAGCTGGTTTCTTTTTGGCACTCTCAAAAACAATCATTTCCCGTCTCTCCTCTGTGCTTTCATGACTTTTCTTTGTGAGAAATGACGGAGCAGATTCCCTCATAGGATGGTGAGGATCCTCCCTGAACCTAATTAAAGCTCGGAGGCCGATAACTCCAGAGTGTAATGAGGGCGCCGGGTTTCTGGTTTCCCCCCTCCTGCCGCCAGAGTGAGTGAGTGTGATCTTGACAGCTGAGGGATTAATGAGAAAATGTAAAAAGGTGTCAAGTTTAAATTGAAATAGGAGCCGGTGTGCATGGCGCGGACCCCCCCTGAGAGCCGGCAGTGTGAGGACACATGACGAGAGAACAACTCCCAGTGTAAATTCAATAAGGATGTCAGCATGCTAATCTCAGCAGGAAGACGATCTAATGCTCATCACATCTCGCCATGTCGTTCTGTTCACTCACCACCATCCATCAGTCACAGCCCCCTCCTCCTCCTCCTCCTCCTCCTTCTCCTCTATGTCTCTTTATTTTCTTTGTTCCCTTCTTCCTCTTTTTCTCCTTGTAACTCGACTCATTCCTCTTTTCCATCTCTCTCTCTCTGTCTCTCTCTTTTTCTCGTTGAAGGTCATATCTGACGGCTCGCTGATGGATGCTGCAGTATGATTTAAGAGAACTGAACACTCTCTCTCTCTCTCGCTCTGTGTGTGTGCGTGTGTGTGTGTGTGTGAGAGAGAGAGAGAATGTGTTGTGCACATGGTCAGAATAAGAAATCACATGAAATATAAGAAAAAAATGATTTTCTGACAATGACAAGATGAAACGAAGCAGTGCAAAACATCTCTTTCATTAGTCAATCTGAACATTTTTATAAACTCTTTGGATTATTAATGAACCTTCAGTCATTTATCACGCAGAAATTGTCGATATTTCCTTGTTTTTGCCTTTTTCCCGGTTATATCTTCAAGATATATTCCTTTGCTTAAAAGGGTCTGTAGCTATTTCTTGATGCTCTTCTTACAGTCTGCATTACCAACATATTCATTTCACCTTTGAACACGACCGCTCCCTAAAGCGGGGTACACACTACAAGATCATCGGCCCGATTCCCCCCGTTCCGACCAAAGTCAGCAAAGGCCCGACTATCTGATGTTCCAAAGATTATCTTGCCAGATTCTCCCGTGGTATGAGGTGTGTTAAGAGTGATTTTAATCTCCCTGATCTGCTCGGAAGACAATCGGGGCCGCCCCGATTTGAAATCGTAAATATTAAGTGTTCAATATTTAGCTAGCCACATTTAGCTTGCCCATCATGTTTGTTTACTCTTAAATCCCGTGAGATTACACGTCGTGATAGTCGAGACTCTGGTTGTCAGTGAATGAATCTGTTAGTGTGTGGTGTGCCGAGTTGATGGTCTCGTTGCACACCACACACTATGCGATCTGAACTGTTAATCGGTCAGGGTTGTTGTCATGTGTGGGGTCTCTCACGTTATCAAAATAGTTTAAGATTTTAAAAGTCTTGTAGTGTGTACCACGCTTTAACCGAGCCAAGGACCGGGGGCTGCAAATTAGCAAACACAGCTAGAAACCTGTATGCCTGGCATGTACTCCCAATGATCACTGGCCGAAAACTGGCTGAAAATCGTCCGATTTTGGTCACCAGCTGGTTGATCTGTGCTCCTCTAAGTATGAGAATCTTAACTGCAGAGTCAAGCTTCAATGCTGTGAGGATTCTGATTCTTGTTTGCTGCAGTCAGAAGCAGGATAGCTCCTTAAGTCTGTTTGCAGAGACGCTGAAAACAGAACAGGTGTGAGGTGCAGTCAGCTGGATTTTGAATCATAATGATATTCTGCTTTATGTAACTTGACTTTTTTTTTGACCACTATGACATGAAGGTGTCACCTTGAAGCTTTACATTTTTAGAAAACAGAAAGGATTAATTAACCCCCCAATAAACAGTAGGGATGATAAATCAGTTATATTCCATGTCATCAGCTCTCAAACAAATCTAATAAAACGAGTGTGTTGTTGTCTCCGATGATGATGATGGGTTTGACTGCCGGTGCGTTTCATTCACCTCCTGATGCAGCTCTGTTCGTCTGTCGAGTGGAGCTGAGGCTCTGCTGCTGGCCCGCTTCTGCTTCCTGAATCATGTGGAGTCTCCCAAAGGCTGAAAGTGTGTGTGTACAAGTGTGTGTGTGTACGAGTGTGTGTGTGTACGAGTGTGTGTGTGTGTGTGTGACAGTCCCCTCTGAGATTAAAAGACTTGGGATTTTATAAGCAGAAATACATGAGCACTGCAGAGCTGTGAGTGAGAGAGAGAGGCAGATGGAGGTTGCTGTAAGGTGAAGCCTCTGTAGATTTACCCTCCATTTCACTGTCCATCAAACACAGTGTGAGTGCTCTCTCTCTCTCTCTCTTACTCACACACACACACACACACACACACACACACACACACACACACACACACACACAAACATATAGCAGAGTGGTGAATCAGATGCTTGGTTGCGTCTGTCCTCCGCACTCTTTTCTCCTTCCTCTTAGTTTGGATTCATCGGAGATGTTTAACCTCCAAATGAAGTCTCCAGTCTCTGCAATGGTTCAGTATTTCTGATATACCTTTTTGTAAACATAACCCGCACCTCGGCCCCTCTTCATCTCAGCATATTTTCTCTCTTTTATAACTCTATGATATGAGTCAGGTGGCCTGCTTTTCAGGTGTCTGTGCTATCAAACAATACAGGAAACCTGGACGTCTGCTTTGTATGAAGAGCGGGTGTCTCATCTGATAACTGTGACAGGGTCTGAAGTAGGGTTGTGCCTGTTTAACACTAAATAAAGGGTTTAAAGTCGTCACCCTCGCTAGTTGGGACCAGAGTTATAAGTGGGTAAAACACATGATTATGTTGACGCTGTAGCCTCAGACTGGCTGTAGCTCCGGATACTGGACCTGCTCTTCCCGCCTCACTATTACACAGATTTAAACCAGCACAGTGAACGGAGAACATCTCAGAGGAGCAGCACGTCTGGCACGTATTTTGAAAATGGAGACAACGTTGTATATAGGCTGTGTCAGGTTATGTGGTTGTTAACCTGCAGGGAGGATCAGAGGTTGGCGGTGCTCGCATTGCTAACGTTAGCCATACTCAACAAACCAGATCACATGTAACAGTGCTGCAACGTAGTCCCTACTCTAGATGTAGCTATAGGTTTGCCATTTAGAATACCAACCTGAGCATGTCAGTTAAAAAGGTGAAGTTGAATATGCTTGCCATCTCCTCCAAAGATTGCATTGCAGCCTGTTTCCTGGCTGCTGGCTAAAATAAACATCTACACAAAAGCCTTTATTGTTTATAAAAGGCCCCTGCAGGCAAAAATAAAATAGAATTCCCCCTAAACGGGCAACTGCAGCATTTATAAAAACTAAACCTTAATAATAAATAAAACAGGATGAACCTCTCCTCTCCTATCCGCTTCTCTCCTCTCCTCTCCTCCTCTCCTCTCCTCCTTTCGTCTCCTCTCCTCTCTACTCCTCTCCTCTCCTCCCCTCCCCTCCTCTCCTCTCCTCTCCCAAGCAGGTGTTAAATAACACACTTGAAGGCAACCTAAAAATACCCCCAGAGACGTTTTCCCTCTGTCTCCGTCTGTCTCCTCCTATTTATATCTGCCCCCCCCCACAAACACTCCTTTCTGTGTCTCCTCTCATCCTCCTACACCCACTCTTCCTCTTGAGTCTCTCTCTCTCATCTCCCCCCCGTCTGCAGCCTCAATGTAAACACAGCCTGTGATTCAGCTCTGCTGCAGTTCAGCCCTCCTGCAGGGACAGAAGATGGGAGCCTGGTATCAGCTCTGAACGCACCACTTGCTGGGGTTTCCACCACAAGGTATGGGAAGGAGGGGTATCAAAGGGAGAGGGGGAGAGAGAGGGGGGAGGACAGGGAGGGAGGGAAAGGAAAGTGGAATTAAAGAGAGCGAGAGAGAGAGAGAGATGGTGAGAGGAAAGGATAGATGGCAGCCAATTATGAGGCTCAGCTCAGTGTGAACAGTGGGACAAGTTGCTGTCTGCACAGAGATAAAAATAGATACTATCTGTTGGGATGCGTGTGTGTGTGTGTGTGTGTGTGTGTGTGTGTGTGTGTGTGTGTGTGTGTGTGTGTGTGTGTGTGCGCCTCTCCCTTCAGCCTCTTGTACAGTCGTCTAGCGATCATTCCTCTGGTGTACGCCTGGCGTGTCATGTTGTATCTGCATTAAATGATTTGCCGCTAATTAATTGTTTTTTTTTTTTAATTGTAATTGGTTTGAGGGCACATGTCAGTGCTATTCTGTGTATTTAGTCTGTGTGTGTGTATGTGTGTGTGTGTGTGTGTGTGTGTGTTTTCACACAGTGCAGAGTGGCAGAGGGTAGTTAGCGTCACTTGTTTAATTGACTCAGTTTTCACTCCTCTGTTAGGATGATTAGAATCAAAACGTCAAAAGCAAACTCCGTCTCCAGAAGCAACTTGTGTTGTGTATGTGCATGCATGTATATGTGTGTGTGTGTGCATGCTTGTGTATGTGTGTGTGTGTGTGTGTGTATGCATGTGTGTGTGACACTGTGACACAGAGCATTTTAATCATATGTTCCCTAAATCGATTATAAATTGGTCTCTGATGCAGAAAGAAAACTTGAGTATGAAGCTCAACATGTGCAGCTCACAATTAAGCAGGAAGAAAGCAACACACATGCACACACACACACGCACACACACACACACACACACACACACACACACACACACACACTGAGCTGAATGTCACGTTTGATGTAATGAGTTTCATGGGTGAGTGTCTCCATGTAAGGCCGGGTCATTAAATGCTAATGGTGAGATGAGAGCTAATCCGTCACACACACACTGACAGCTGTGATGGATAGAAAAGAGGAGAGGAGAGGAAGAAGGAGAGATAAAAGGAGAGAAGAGAAGAAAGGAAGGCTGCAAATAAAGAAGTCAACAGGAGGAGGGAGAGATAGAAAGAGAACGGGTAAAAGCAGAAAGGAAAGGTAAGAAGGCAGAGGGATTATTTTGACTCTCCTGCTTTAAATATAAACACATCAGACAAAATGTTAAAACTCTGAGGAGAGAGCTGTGAAGTGTGTTTCATGTTGGGAGAAAACAGAGACACAACAAAGAGATCAACATACTTGAGCTCTGTCAGCTTAGAGAAACTCATGTACACATGTGTGAACGTGATTGTACACACATTATGGATGTGTGTGTTTCAATGTAAATCTTCATGTAGGTGTGCAGAAGCAGCGTTGTTGAGGAGAGAATCACATGAATGCACAGTCAGCTAAAGATAGATTATTCAAATATCCTCTATCCATATCATTGAACGACACGGTCCGAGCTATCTTTTTGTGTGGCGTTTTTCTCCTCAATAAGCGGGTTTTGGTGCAGGGTACTAATGAGTCAATCTTTGTAGGGACGCTTGATGTGAGTTCTTAAGAACGGGCGGTGCAGTGGTTAGCGCTGTTGCATTGCACAGAGGAGGTTCCTGGTTTGAATCCCCGTCTGACAGGAGCCTCTCTGTGTGGAGTTTGCATGTTCTCCCCATGCATGCGTGGGTTCTCTCCGGCTTCCTCCCACAGTCCAGAGACATGCTCGTTAGGTTAACTGGTGACTCTACATTGTCTGTTCATTACTTATGAATATTGAAACACCTTGTTCAACATAATAATAAAAACGTGATACACATCATTAACCCCTTCATTTTATGGATAACTGTAATGTGCAGTGGAGTTGTAGGACATTAGGTGTCTTGGGCTTGATCTGGTTCAAACGACCACATGTGCATTTAAAACAGAAAAATAAAAATCAACCACAGGTCACCTGTGCAACACCTCACTACTTCCACTACAGTAAGTAGGCAGTGACTCAGAGGCCATGAGCAGTGGAGACTGTTATAATTGGGATGGATGGATGGAAGGATGGAAGGAAGGATGGATGGATGGATGGACCGATGGAAGGATGAATGGATGGATGGACCGATGGAAGGATGGATGGATGGATGGATGGACGGATGGATGGATGGATGGACGAATGGATGGATGGACCGATGGAAGGATGGATGGATGGACGGATGGATGGATGGATGGACGAATGGATGGATGGACCGATGGAAGGATGGATGGATGGACCGATGGATGGATGGAAAGATGGATGGAAGGAAGGATGGATGGATGGATGGATGGACAGATGGACGAATGAATGGATGGATGGACGGATGGATGGATGGATGGACGGATGGACGGATGAATGGATGGATGGTTAATGGATGGATGGATGGATGGATGGACAGATGGACGAATGAATGGATGGATGGATGGATGGACGAATGGATGGATGGATGTTTGGTTGGCTGGATGGATGGATGGATGGATGGATGTTTGGTTGGATGGATGGATGGGTCAGATACACATCTTTTTGCCATCTGGTACGTGCTAGAGTCCTGTGTGAAACGTTTTAAAGTACATGCACAACTTACCATCTTTCATGTATCCAAACCAAAACTAAGTCATGTCACCAGTATTGGAAGTGGAACCTAAACTAGGATTTTATAAACCTAACCTGGTAGTTTTGGGCCTGAACTTCCCCAAACAGGTATGTGGTCGTATAGGACTTGTTGGTAGAATAAGATGTTCGATGATAATTTCATGGGACTAGGAGAAAAAAAGTTCTATTTCTATGTTGGAGTGTTTTTTTTACTTTTTGTCATAAATATAATTTATTGGCTGCAGACAGCAGGACATGCTTATGTGAGTGTCTCTGTTTGTGTTGGAGAAGGTGTTTGCTAATCGTATGAAACAACTCGAGATCTGTTAAGAAACATCAGAGCGTCTCTAAAAATAGCTGCCAGCTCAAACTTCCCATTCAAACACTTCGCCATCCTGCAGAAAGCAAATATCCAAAATCTGGCCAAAGTTAACATGGCTGACAGAAGAAAGATGGCTACTGAATATTCAGGAAACTGGATCCAATGAATGGCAGGGAGAGACAGACCCTTTCCTTCTGCTCCAGTCAGGATAGAAAACTTAATTTTCCAGGATAGTTCTCTGTACTTGCGGGCCTCTGTGGAAGCTCAATCAGCCGCTGTGCTGTGCTGTGCTGTGAAGTCCTGATGGCAGATGGTGTTGTGGATTTTGTTCAGTGCTGCGTCGCTGTCGTCTCCCTGGTGACTGACGTGACCTCCTCTGCACCAGAGCTGGCATCCGCGTTATCTACAGCGACGGTCATCTGTTTCAGGGAAAACTGGCACTGAAATATCTATCACTGTGCTCATTTATCTCTTGTCCCGATGATCATTAGTGCGCAATTTGTGTGAGCAATGTGGGCCCCATTATTAATGAATCTGCATTATTTAATTAAATGTTTAGTTACTAAACAGAGGCTGTAGTCCTCGTCGCAGCGGCTGTCGGTCCTCATCCCTTTGCTGCAGGTCATCCCCCTCTCTTTCCTCCCATGTTTGCTGTCTCTCTTCAGCTGTCCTATCGAATAAGGCCAAAAAATTAACTTTAAAAATAAGAACAAATGAATGCTTATTTTTATTACTGGTTACTATTTTGTTTGGTTTTGGAGTTTAAACTATAACAACCCAGAACATGATTAGATATATTAATTGTAGGGTCACTGAGCCCATCATTTGATCTGACAAACAGTCCAAATCCAAAGCTCATTTTATTCATGATGATGTGAAGAACAAACAAAACGAATGAACAATGAAGCTGTTGATGAATTTTCATGAAGCTTGACAGTCACACTAGAAGGACTCTGGAGGCCCGGGATTGAGTCCGACCTGTGGTTTCTTTCCTGCATGTCATTCCCCACTGTCCATATTTACATGTCTGACCCTTGTCTCGGTCTCAGACTGGGCAGACTCAGGATTTTAAATCAAGACCGGTTAAGACCTCCACTAAAAAGCTATTTTTGCCTCTTTCTAAAAGAACGAGCAACTTCAATTCATTCATAATTTGATTTTCATCCCTTGGTTACGTCCGCAACCTTCCTGGTGTTACGGCCTAAGTGAGTGACACACCCACTAAACACAAGATGATGATTTTTCAGAGTTATTTATGGTCTTGGTCTTGGTCTTAACTGGGTCTCTATCCCTAAATGTCTTGGTCTTGTCTTGGTCTCAGAGCACTCTGGTCTCAGGTATGTCTTTTCCTCGGTTAGTCTGGTCTTGACTACAACACTACCTCGATCATTCAGATGTAAAATTTTTGTTTTTTCTTTCCTCTACTTCTAATGTAATGCGCTCCAAGCTCTAAAAATAGAAAATGGTCCTTCAAAGCCGGGCAACAGACTCTGCCTTTACACAAAGGTTAAAGCATCCTTTTTTAAATGTATAATACATGCAACATTTTCAACATTAAGATATCAAATATGTCCTCAAAGTGAAGTCAAACTCCCTGTGGGTTTGTTGTTCTCAGCTCTGTGTTCACTCAGGATGGGACGGTGCTTCCTTCAACTTGTTTATGTTTGATTACGTCTCACTAGCTTCATTGCAAAAATGCCTCAGTAAAGCGTTTTATACGAACAGGTTGACGACATTACCCATCACCTTCAGCTCTGAAAGGAACCACACTGGTTTCTCTAAACAAAGCACCGGCATGGAGGTCATTACGACACTGCTTCTCTTATTCCATGAGAGCTGACATGTCTCATATATGTGATTTTCCACTAGACCGCAGTGTTTATTGTAAGGATTGAATTGCAGCCTTTGTTCTCCGCATGCTGGAGCTCAGTGGGTAGCAGATTACTCAACTACTGGTTCAATTCCCCCCGGAGGCCGTCATAAAACATGTGCACTTAAGGACCTGGAGGTGTTCCAGATGAAAGCGTCCATTAAACTCTATATGAATACCCTCCTATAATATGAGTCACTACGCTGTTTCAAAGGAGAGACTTTAAGGTGTTTAACGGCTCTTATAGACTAATTCAGTCACTCACAGTTGACTAAAGGACACATCATCTGAAAGTGAGTGTTGAAAGCTTTGGTTTCCCCACTGTTGTTGTAAAAATGAAAAGGCGATATTTGAACGTAAGTGTATCTTTACGACTGGGCTGAGGGGGAGGTTGGAGCGGTTTAATGGCACTCATCATAATGCCGTCTTTAATCATTCATGATTCACCTTTCCATACACATCACTGAATATTTCAAAAGCCACTTTTATGGTTTTAAATCATCTATGCAGAGGCCCTGGCTGCGGGTGGAAGCTTCTTGCTGCAGTAAGTGTGACTGTTGGAAACGGTTTTCAGAGCGGAGCTGTTTAAACACTCGCTGGATTTACATTACACACTCGGTCACGCAATGTGTCATCAACAGTATGCAAAGCGGCCTCTGATGACAGGAGGCATTTATTTAGCAATGCAAAGTTCCCTAAAGAAGGGTTTTAAATGGGTTAAAGTTAACAAAGTGAATATGCTAACTTGTTTTTGATGCAGAAAACTATGAAATGCTTATGACTAAGAACATTTTTGGGGCGCTGGTGGCGCAGTGGTTAGAGCGTGCACCCCATGTATGGAGGCTGTAGCCCAGGTTCGAATCCGACCTGTGGCTCTTTTTCCCGCATGTCATTCCCCTCTCTCTTTCTCCCTGATTTCCGACTCTATCCACTGTCCTATCTCTCCAATAAAGGCACAAAATTCCCAGAAATAAATCTTTAAAAAAATGGTAACACTTTATATTAAGGTGCTTTTAATAAGCATTAATAACAGGTAATAAGTCACTTATAAGACCTTATTAGATATTATTAAATATTTATTAATCTTTATAAGCAGTGTTCCCACTTTAGATCCAGTACCTGCAGAGGAGCTTTATTAACTGTTAATAAGTGCATAATAAAGTATTTATTCGTCTTTATAAGGCATTAATATGAACCTAATAAAGTTTTATCAATGTTAATAAACATCTTATGTACGTTGATAAGTGGTCTATAAACAAGTTTCTCTGTGTTAATTAATATCTTACAAGCCAATTATAAATTAATTTATAGTTTAATTAACACTCATGAAGTCTTATTAATGTTATGATGGTATAGAAAGTGTTAATAAGTTTCTAATAAGTCTTTTAAGACATAATAAATGTGTTAATTATGCCTATATTAACACTTATATAGTCTTATTTGTGTTAATAAGAATCTAATAATGTCTTATAATTGTCTTATAAGTCACTTATTACCTGTTATAAATGTTTATTTCAAGCACCTTAATATAAAGTGTGACCAAAAAAGTATATATGTATATTTCACATCTTGCAGTGCTACTCAATAGGTGTCCCATACTGACATAATAAATGGTGAAAAGTGTGTATAATAGATCTCCTGGAAATGAAGAAACTTAAATCTTCTCGTCTCCGGCTGCAGTTTCCACGAGCAGAGTTTCTCGGCCTTTGCCTCACTTTGATCTGTCCGCTTTAAAAACCAGGAAACAGCTCATTATCTTTTCAATAGGAGGTTCTGGAAGAGTGATCCGCCTGCACCGCGGGCCGGCCTGTCCATTAGAAAGCAGAGCCGTGGAATTAGAAGTAACATATTGATCATTGAATCATTTCCAATCTTCCTCTTCTCCTCCTCTTTTGTCTTTCCCACTGAAGTCTGGTAGTATTTCCCTGGTGGTTTAAAAAAAGATTGAGGGTGGAGCATGTTGGCAAACAGATGGATTTAATGTTGGTCCAATCTCTGCCTCCGTTGTTTTTCCAGCTCCGGTGGTCGGTCTAATCTTCAGGGACGGGTTAACCCAACTCGCTGGTGAAGATATTATTTCCGTTAATTACATCTATGTCACATCCTTTAGATCAAATTGAGTTCTAAATTTAACCCAACCCTGCTGTCTCTCTTTGTGGCATGTTTACTCACTCTTCCCCCCGGGGATCAGTAAATTAAGTTTTCTTTATTTGACTTCTTTGTAAATAAATGATTGTTTTTTTTTTCTGTCAGAGCGAACAAGTTGATCAAACACCCACAGAATTTACCTGCAGGTTATTACCCGTCTTTTAAGTCTAAGTGTTTATCAGCATTTCTGCTTCCTTAGAGTCTGCAGACAGAAACAGTCTCTACGATCTGATGTCGTCTAGATGTTGTGTGTATGGTGGCGACCAGGAAGGAATGATATGGAATTAAAAAAAAAACATGCAGCCGTGGTGTGATGGTTTCAATATGAACAGTATTGGAAGTAAAGATAACATATCAAATGTTTTTGGGGTCATTCTGCTGAAATTGTTTTTCCCCGGTCTGGCTGTTGAGGAATGTGTCCTGACGCCCTGATTCCCACAAATCCGAGCGTACATTGTTGTTTGGAACAGATCGGCCGACAGGAAGCCTCCGAGAGCTTTCACTGTTGTTTGAAGTAAGGCCGAAGTGAAGGCAGTGATCACAACCAGCAGCTAATCCTCCAGCTTCTGTCACTCACTCACTCACTCTGTCCGGTACAGTCGGCTGTACTCAAAAGGGCCGGAGGTAAAAAAAAAAAAAGAAAAGGAAAAAAAATTCAGAGAGCACCGGGGTCAGTGTGCCAAACCAAGCCAAGCCGGACCAGACCAAAGCAGACAATTACCTTTCCAGCTTAGCCCCTGATCCGACCTTAATGAGGTAGACTGGCCTGTTTATCCCTCGTCCATCCCTCCATACTGTCCTCTATTTGTGTGTCACCTGTCAACATATCCTCCTTGTGCTTCATTTATACGTCTTCCTAAACGTGTTTACATCCCTTCATCCCTCTGGAGTTTTCCTCTGACATCAACTTGATTTGTGGTTTGTGTTTTGATCAGTAGGCACAGTCAACACACAGATCTGGTGCTGCCATGACTTCTTCAGCAGCCTGAAAAATTACCTCTCTCTTCAACTCTAGAAACAAAAGCCTGTACATCAAAAATATTCACTATGGCTGCCAGTGTCAACTTCTGTTGCCGGGGGGAGCGAGGCTTTGTCTGCTCTGAGGGTGTCAAAACTAGATTTGCACATTTTACTTGATCATGATGACACACTCTCTGGATCGTTTAGAAATAGGTCTTTTGGTAAGAAGTGTACGTAAGTCTATTCTGTTAGGATGGTAAAAGAGCAAATGTCATGCGTAAACCAAAAAAGATTCATCCATCAATAATGAAGATAAAATGAAAACAATTCATGTATCATGCATCGATTTTTGGGATTTTGGAAGGCTCATCTTCTTACAGACAAGTAGAGGGGGCTCCAATGACAGAGGTTGGAAACCATTGTTGTAGGAAAACACAGCTGACATATATGTGGACACACAGAAAACACTTTTATTATGAGCCAATAATAGTGAGAGCGCTCACTTTGCACCGAGAAACTATAAACATAAAGCCCACACACACAAAACAATACCATGATTTGATTCTCAAGTTTTATTGCTAACCGTAACTTTGTACCTTTTAAAAGAGCTTTGAAACATAAACATGATTATTTTTAAACACTCTGTAAAGTTTAATACTCTCAGTGTCTGATCTGGTAATAAGGGGTGAAAATGGTACCATCTCCTGAACTTCCTGCCTCTCTCTGCGTTTTGGATCATTTTCCACTTTTTTTCTCATCCCGTTCATCTTCTCGTTCTCAAGACATCCAGCCAGGATGATGACAGAGAATCAGTGTAATTTTCTAGCCTTTCCCCCCCCTCCTTTTGCACCTTAAGTTCATTCCGTTATTTTCTCTCTCTCTCCTTCCATCTCTGCGTCCCCCCACCTTCCCTTTCTACACAGCTCCTCACCTCTTCACCCCACATCTTTAAACTCCATCTTTCCTATCACCTGTCCATCCTGTCCTCCACCTCGGCCTTACCACCTCCATCCATCCCCTCTGATATTCCCCCCACCCTTCGATCTGTCCGTCAGTGCTCCATCACTGCTACCCACCGTGCTTCTAACCTTTCTCTCCTCTTCTCGTTTTCCCCCTCCATCCATTCCCCCCCCCCAGTTGATC
Organism: Labrus mixtus; assembly: GCF_963584025.1. NCBI lineage: Eukaryota > Metazoa > Chordata > Actinopteri > Labriformes > Labridae > Labrus > Labrus mixtus. The sequence goes on from NC_083620.1 coordinate 28,357,869, forward strand.
TCTGCCTTCACCCCTCCGCCTATCCTTCATGCTCCCTGGCCAGTGTCCTCCACCTCACATTTACCTTTTTAACATCCCCTCCCCGCCTCACCCTGACCCCTCCCTCACCTCCTCCGATACCCATCTCCTCGTCTTTTTCCTCTCCTCCTGACCTCTCCAACTGCCGGCTATAAGTATCATTGCCGAGCCATTTCTCTTTGCGCTCATCCCCTCCTCTCGTCTCTACTCCGCCGCCATCATAGAGATCGTCATTACAGGAGAGGTTAAAGATCCTATCATAGCTCTGGATGTCATCAGCACACACTACTCTCCCATAAAGAAACATATTGGAGCATGAATGTTCTGCTCTGACGTCGTCCAAGTTGTGATGTGGTGCAACTCCCTGCAGACAGAGCAGCGTGTGTGTGTGTGTGTGTTGTAGGAGTGGACGAGGCGTGTTGCTGTGTTTTCAGGGTTTCCTGATGTAGCTGCATGCGTTGGCTGTTTGGAACGACAGCCCACGATGCCGTCTAGAAATTGTTTTTTTCAGACTGTGGAATGAGGCCAAAGCCGGCCGACCTCCATTACAACAACCTTACAACTCATTGTGACGGTTTGCCCCCGCCGCTGATCGACAGCTGAGTGATGGCTCCAGGTTCCAGCAGACTGTCTGAGGTGGAACCCGGATCAGCCTGTGCTCATTCTGCACTAATGTGAAAATAGCCACAGTCACTCCTGCGTTATGATGTGTTTGTGGCTGCAGTGTTTATCTTGGCAGAGATTCCCCGTTGAGCAGAGCCTGGCGGGCGTCAGGGCCGATGACAAATAGTCCTTTATATGACTGGTTCTTTTAAAACAGTGTGAAATTATAGGTGTGTTATTTGAGCGTGGATGCTTGTAGTGATAAACCCTTCACTCTCTTAAGTAGAGCTGGGTATTGACCACAACCTCACAGTTCAATTCCATTTCAATTCTTTGGGTCACAATTCCATAAATAAACAAATAATAAAACATTGAAGTACAGTATGATCTAAAGTGAACATTTGTGCCTGATCTGAATTTGCAGAAAAATTGTACGGAATATAACAGTGCTGTAATGGCATGGACAAAAACTATATGTAAAGTGCACTATTGTGCCTGACCTGAATTCCCAGCACCCACAGCGCCCCCAGTGGAGAGGGGCGTAATTACAAAACAAAATCAATCTCAGGATTTCCCTGAATCGATTTTGAATTGGGAAAATAATTGCAATGCATTGATGAATTGATATTTTTATCCAGCCCTACTCTTAAGATTTAACTAACTTAAAATAAGCCGAACTAAATCATCTCTACAGAGAAAACAGCTGATACAGATTCAACGCTCACAGTTATGGACAGCATGGGATCTTCTGGACGGGGAAGTAGATTAAATAAACGGCCAAAATCTAAAGAAGAATTTTGGGACGTGATGAAAGACGCCTGATATCAAATACCAGAAGATGTGTGAACTCCACAAAGTGAAAACAGAAGACACTAAAAGAGCTACACTGCTGCAAAGAGACTTTGCTGAACACAATATAAATGGTCACACAGGAAGAGAGTTTACACTTTTTCTCTCTCTCTGAGAAACTTAAAAAAACAGACATCGTTTTTAATACCAGTTTGACTTCTATTCTGGATTTTAGCGTAGATATTTATGGTCATTAGATAATCGCCAAGAGTGGCCTGAGAGTTTTGCACAATACCTGAAATAATGAAAACATTTTCCTTTATATGTTGTAAGGTTATTATTTCCTGCAACTCCTTCTTATTCCACCCTAACCCTAACCCTAATTAAGATGAAAAGTTGGTAAGTTTTCATAAGAGTAGGAAGACGTCCACCATTGACTTTGCTCGTATATCAATCAATCTTTGAATAGCCCAGATTCTTAACAAAAGTTATCACCAACACTGCTGGTTAATTCAGATCGTCTTATTCAAGGTAAAGAAATTAGCAAAAAGCCTCTTTAGACGTTGACAGTTCTTACTTTTCTTTTCTTTGGTTATCAGGATCCCCGTTGGCACCGGCACACTCTGAGGACTTAATTGCCTCTGATTGGTAACTGACCTAACAACAAACACCAACATGTACCCACATGAGGGACATGTCTTTGTCTCTTATTTCACATCCAGATTACAACTCACCTGGGGTCCTGTAGCCGCTCAGCCGCTCACCTCCAACTAATGACTCTGTGAGTGTGTCTGTGATCAACGGCAGGGAGGGAAACCTCTCATGGGAACATGCAGCACAAGTCAAAGACGCAAAATTATTCTGATTTGTTTCTAATTCAAGTTGAAGTGGAGGTTGCATGTTCTCCCTGTGCATGTGAGGTCCTCTCATTAGTTGAATCTGTATATGTCATGATTGACTGCCGACCCGTCCAGAGTCATTGCTACTTTTGTAAACTCATCAAATAATTCATCCATCAGCTTAGTACTTGTATAGCATGGATCTAAAACCGGAATAAGTGAATATAAAAAAAGCATCCTCTCAGTGTGCACTAAACACGTGTCCCTCCACGTTATCAGAGGCTTTCCAGGAAGCCGCTCACCTCAGTGATTTCATCTTTTTCTGAAATCCGTCTCAAAGCTCGACTCATTCTGCTAAATGAAATCAAAAACATCAAATCACCGACGGGGAAGACGCTTTAAATCCAGAGCGTGATTTAGCATAAGTGGTCTTTGAGAGTAATGTCTCGCTTTAGATTCTACGCCTTGACACCAGAGGAGTGCATGAAGACACGGCTCTTTGAAGTGAGCACGTGTATTTTAAAAATGCACTGAACGGGTTTGAAAAGAATCATCCATAACGCCGACTCCCATCCTATTCTGTGCGAGCGGCTTTCAGGCTCTGCATTGTGATGGGATCTGCTGCTTAATGTCTTTATCAAGCTGTCTTACTCTCTCGTCTCCATTGTGCCCCGTCAGCAGTTCTGTCTTTGTGTTATGTACACTTGCATCCTATTAGCCCTGCTCTGGTGTCTGCAGAGTAATCCATACACATCACACAGTGTTTCCTTTGGTTGCCAAAGATCAGTTAGAGTCTGGATCTGATCCCAGTAAGAGAAGCTAGTGCAGTCCCAGACGGTATGATTTTTTATGTTGGGTTTATAAACTACTGTCTCAGATCGGTTCAAGAGCCTGCGTTTGTCTTTGTCCCGTCCTGTGTTTTATGCTCCATCAGAGACATTTATAATACTGGTATCAGTATCATAACTCAATATCTGGTCTCCTCTAAAGTCTGCTTTGAGGCCTACTCTGAGGTCTCCTCTAAAGTCTCCTCTGGTCTCCTCTAAAGTCTCCTCTAAAGTCTCCTCTGAGGTGTCCTCTGGTCTCCTCTAAAGTCTCGTCTGGTCTCCTCTAAAGTCTCCTCTGGTCTCCTCTAGTCTCCTCTAAAGTCTCCTCTGAGGTCTCCTCTAGTCTCCTCTGAGGTCTCCTCTGGTCTCCTCTGAGGTCTCCTCTGGTCTCCTCTAAAGTCTCCTCTGAGGTCTCCTCTAAAGTCTCCTCTGGTCTCCTCTAAAGTCTCCTCTAAAGTCTCCTCTGGTCTCCTCTAAAGTCTCCTCTAGAGTCTCCTCTAAAGACTCCTCTGAGGTTTCCTCTAAAGTCTCCTCTAAAGTCTCCTCTGAGGTCTCCTCTGAGGTCTCATCTGTTCTCCTCTGAGGTCTCCTCTGAGGTGTCCTCTAAAGTCTCCTCTAAAGTCTCCTCTGAGGTCTCCTCTGAGGTCTCCTCTGAGGTCTCCTCTGGTCTCCTCTAAAGTCTCCTGTAAAGTCTCCTCTGAGAGCTCCTCTGGTCTCCTCTAATGTCTCCTCTGAGGTCTTCTCTGGTCTCCTCTAAAGTCTCCTCTGAGAGCTCCTCTGGTCTCTTCTGAAGTCTCCTCTAAAGTCTCCTCCAAAGTCTCCTCTGAGGTCTCCTCTGGTCTCCTCTAAAGTCTCCTCTAGTCTCCTCTGAGGTCTCATCTGTTCTCCTCTGAGGTCTCCTCTGAGGTGTCCTCTAAAGTCTCCTCTAAAGTCTCCTCTGGTCTCCTCTAAAGTCTCCTCTGAGGTCTCCTCTGGTCTCCTCTAAAGTCTCCTCTAAAGTCTCCTCTAGTCTCCTCTAAAGTCTCCTCTAATGTCTCCTCTAATGTCTCCTCTGGTCTCCTCTAAAGTCTCCTCTGAGAGCTCCTCTGGTCTCCTCTAAAGTCTCCTCTAAAGTCTCCTCTAAAGTCTCCTCTAATGTCTCCTCTAATGTCTCCTCTAATGTCTCCTCTGAGGTCTCTTTTGGTCTCCTCTGATGTATCCTCTAGTCTCCTCTAAAGTCTCCTCTAGTCTTCTCTAAAGTCTCCTCTGAGGTCTCCTCTGGTCTCCTCTAAAGTCTCCTCTGAGGTCTCCTCTAAAGTCTCCTCTAAAGTCTCCGCTGGTCTCCTCTAAAGTCTCCTCTAGAGTCTCCTCTAAAGACTCCTCTGAGGTTTCCTCTAAAGTCTCCTCTGAGGTCTTCTCTGAGGTCTTCTCTGGTCTTTTCTGGTCTTTTCTGAGGTCTCCTCTAAAGTCTCCTCTGAGGTCTCCTCTGAGGTCTCATCTGTTCTCCTCTGAGGTCTCCTCTGAGGTGTCCTCTAAAGTCTCCTCTAAAGTCTCCTCTGAGGTCTCTTCTGAGGTCTCCTCTGGTCTCCTCTAAAGTCTCCTCTAAAGTCTCCTCTGAGAGCTCCTCTGGTCTCCTCTAAAGTCTCCTCTGAGGTCTTCTCTGGTCTCCTCTAAAGTCTCCTCTGAGAGCTCCTCTGGTCTCCTCTAAAGTCTCCTCTAAAGTCTCCTCCAAAGTCTCCTCTGAGGTCTCCTCTGGTCTCCTCTAAAGTCTCCTCTAAAGTCTCCTCTAGTCTCCTCTGAGGTCTCATCTGTTCTCCTCTGAGGTCTCCTCTGAGGTGTCCTCTAAAGTCTCCTCTAAAGAGTCCTCTGGTCTCCTCTAAAGTCTCCTCTGAGGTCTCCTCTGGTCTCCTCTAAAGTCTCCTCTAAAGTCTCCTCTAGTCTCCTCTAAAGTCTCCTCTAAAGTCTCCTCTAGTCTCCTCTAAAGTCTCCTCTAAAGTCTCCTCTAATGTCTCCTCTAATGTCTCCTCTAATGTCTCCTCTGGTCTCCTCTAAAGTCTCCTCTAAAGTCTCCTCTAAAGTCTCCTCTAAAGTCTCCTCTAATGTCTCCTCTAATGTCTCCTCTAATGTCTCCTCTGGTCTCCTCTAAAGTCTCCTCTAAAGTCTCCTCTAAAGTCTCCTCTAAAGTCTCCTCTAGTCTCCTCTAAAGTCTCCTCTAAAGTCTCCTCTAGTCTCCTCTAAAGTCTCCTCTAATGTCTCCTCTAATGTCTCCTCTAAAGTCTCCTCTAAAGTCTCCTCTAGTCTCCTCTAAAGTCTCCTCTAAAGTCTCCTCTAATGTCTCCTCTAATGTCTCCTCTAAAGTCTCCTCTGAGGTCTCTTTTGGTCTCCTCTGATGTATCCTCTAGTCTCCTCTAAAGTCTCCTCTAGTCTTCTCTAAAGTCTCCTCTGAGGTCTCTTTTGGTCTCCTCTAAAGTCTTCTCTAAAGTCCCCTCTGAGGTCAACCTTTTTTTTCCTCCACTTTTTATTTAAATGCAGGAATTTGTGGAGTGATGGGATTATATTTTAAACCCCCCAGTTGGAGCCGACATGTGGATGATGAGGTGGTGTATTGTGGGGCAGAGAGGGAGAGACCGGAGATCTTGCATCATTTTCTAACTACATATTATAATTACATTCTATTTATTAACATTCATAAACACATCAGTTGTTGTCTCTCACTCCTTCCTTACCTCGGGGCTGCGGGGGGACAGAGCTGTTTGCACGCTGTGATCGCTGCTAGCTGACTGTATCACGGAGCATGGCGGGGGGGGGGGGGGGGGGGGGGGGGGTCTGAATTTATCCCTCCTTGTTGGAATACAAAGCATACATCAATTGGTTATATTTCCATCCAGGGAGAGTGTTATTGTAGCGTGGGCTCCTTAACGAGAGTCATATAAGCTGATATCAGAAATCATGATGACATTTGTGTAGCGTGGCTGCGCCATAAAAATGCTAATGCTGTTCCCTCTGCCAGTGGGAGAAAGTGCTGCTGATCTTATTAGATAAAACACTGTCATTACGTGCAACGCTAAGAAGCTGCAGTGCTATACAGACGCCGCTCGTAAAACACACACACACACACACACACACACACACACACACACACACAGAGCGGGGTAAGTCAATGGGGCACATTAGACGTCTGAAGGTGTCGCTGCACACATTCAGAGGTCTAATAAAGGATGCAACATTTAGATACGGACTCTGATAGTAGTGACTTCTGGGTGATGATGTTGTTTCAGGCAGTGAAAGCTTGTCGTCTTAAAGGCTGCAGGGTTTATAACGCCGCCGCCGGAAAGTTTCTGCTTGTTTGTGGATTAGAAACGGCGTCTTAATCGTGTTACATTAAAGAGTCCACCAGGGGTTTAATTCACTTTTCTGTCCAGTCCGGTCAATAAGTGGATAAAGATTTCCTTTAATTTGAAACTGGAAAACGGCCTTTTTCAGGATAATGCAGATTCCATCCTAAATAAATAATAAAACGATGATGAAAGACGTGAGTGTATTTTCCTGGTCGTTGGTTAAGAGAGATACTTTAAATCCACCACGGCCCGAGAACTAAATTAATAAAATAGTAACCGTTATTAACACCTCCTCAAAGACGGGAGAAACCAGAATTAGATTCTAGGAAATTCTTTCTAAAACTTGGAAAAATCAGAAAGAAATGTTTTCCGTTTTAACAATCGTTTTTTGGAAAATGGCATTTTGAGAACTTGAGAAAAGTAAACATCTATACTTGATCCATTTTAAAGGAAATCTTGAAAATAAAAAAAACTGAGGGGAAAAAGAAAGCACATGAAAGACGTTATACAAAAACGGTTTTATAACTAGACCTATGGGATCAGATGAACAGTTGAGCATCAGACGAGCTGCGGAAACCACTCTGTAAACAACCCCCCCCCCCACACACACACACGCACACACACACACACACGCACAGACATGCGTCATGATCCACTTCATGCAGCGGGGAGTATTATCACATACAATGTTGAACTTCAATATCATTACACAAAGCACTAAACGCTTCGCTTTCATAGAAATGTCACTGATGTCAAAGAGTTAAGATAACACACACACACACACACACACACACACTTGACCCACACAGGAAATAAAAAAAACAACACTGAACCGCCCACTCGGGATCATGCAGTGTACATTAATGTAAACAAAGTGTAGCTAAAGATGTTCACCACACACCCACACACTTGATCCCCTCTCTCTCTCTCTTTCTCTCTCTCTCTGTATCTCCCTCTCTCTCTCTTTCTCTCTCTCTCTCTTTCTCTCTCTCTCTATCTCCCTCTCTCTCTCTTTCTCTCTCTCTCCTCTCCTCTCTCTCTGTCTCTCTCTCTCTCTCTGTCTCTCTCTCTCCTCTCTCTCTTTCTCTCTCTCTCTCGCTCTCTCTCTGTGAAGACGGTTAGTGAAGTGAGAGGAAGTGAAGGCGGTAATAAGACCCTTCCCCCGACTCGCCGCTCTTCAAAAGGCTTGGACGTCCACAAACAAGAGATGAGGGGCGACAACTGCCTCGTGTTTGTGTGTGTGTCTCCCTCTGATCCCCCCCACCCCCCGGCCATTTCTGAAGTTATCTCTGATGTGGAGAGATGAGGTGAAGATGGCTTCTGTGTGTGTGTGTGTGTGTGTGTGACCTTGTTATCTCCTTCAGGTGATTGATCAGACGTTATGTGTTTATCTAACAGAATTAGATTAAACTAGGCGCTAATGCTCGCCCTCTTTATCACATTTAAACACAACAACACTCACTCCCGTCCTCCCTGCCGCTTATTTTCTCTCTCTTTCAAAAAGACGAGTGGTGCATCCATTTTTCCTAAACACACTCATACACCTGCTTTGCTTTGGCGGTAGCAGAGGGGACAAGGGGAACAAGGTAGAGGCTGATAGGGCTGCCAAGTTCTTTGCGCTGTCGATTTTTCATTTGCGACACTGTACACACAATAAAAACACAAACTTTACAAACTGACCTTGAAATGACCCCTCAGTGTTTATGAGCCTTTACCGAGTACACCAATTACTCTCGTCTCAAAAACACATCCCCGCTTTAAATATAGTTAGTACTGATAAAGGAAGTTTGATAAATAAAATCGGTGTTTCTCTGACGCTCTTCAGCAGAACTTCAGGAGATGAAAGTCAAACCACTCAACTGGGAGTGTTGTGATGATTGGTCGATGAATGTGCATAAATATTTCAGGATACTGAAATGAAAATAAGTAAATAAAAAAGGGAAAAAATAGTCAAAGTATCAAATCTAAAGAACAACTCTGAAGCCTGAAGTCTGTTCCTGCAGGAGGCTTTGGATGGTGCTCAGGGTCGACATCAACTGGATCAAAAAGTTTCACATTCTTCCTTTAAGCAAATTGAACTTTAAAGGAATGTGTTTTGGAGAGGCTGAGGAGGGGAGTGAAAAAATGAAGTTTAAATAATTAGTTTATAATTATGTGAAAGTTACATACTGTCAGAGGTGTCAAGCACTTAAGTAGAAATTTGGGGTATCTATACTTTACTGGAGTAATTATTTTTCAGCCGACTTTTTACTTCTACTCCTTACATTTTAAAAATCGCCTCTTTACTCCTATTTCATTTCGGCTTGTTTTCATTCCGTCTTGTCATCGTTCAAAAAAACAAAAACCTATCCAGATAAATCGCTCCATCCGGATAGAGTGAATTTGATTGTGGTTGGATGAGAAGTATAAACATATACCATTCCGACACGCTGTGGCTAATTACTTGAAGTAGTTTTGAAACCAGAACTTTTACACTTTTGAGTAAAAAGCTTGAGTTGATACTTCAACTTCTACAGAAGTCTTTTTAAACCCTAGTATCAATACTTCTACCTGAGTAATGAATGTCAATACTTTTGACACCTCTGCATACTGTAGGGTTCTTTTAAAAATGTCTCCTTCTTGATTTAAAATAGAAATCAGCAGAGTTGAACCTCTTGGGATATTTCTGGGCCGTCCTAAATTGTTCACAGAAACTAGCTTTACTGTTCTTATTCTATTTTGATCCTGAATACACTGAATAAATCATGTCATTGGATTCCAGCGGTGCTGCTGTCTCTGCTCCGGGGCTGCTCAACGTTTTTGCTTCAAAAAGTTGTGTGCACCACAGGAGCCACTCCAAAATAAAACCTCCACTGACTCCAGCTACGCAACAAAAATGACAGGTTTCTCTCTGCTGCTCAATTTATCCAGGACCTGTGGAATAAATATCTGCTTGTAGATACAAATGTATACTGACAGATAGACAGCTGGATTTAGGATAACTCGCTTCACACCCGCTGCTTTGAAGACTCTAAATACAAGATGCTGCACCAGTTAGCATGCTAATAAATAGAGCTAATAGAACACAACCTTTGCACAGATGGATGTAAGCGGGAGTTTAACGTTTCTCAGGTGAAGCTAAAGTCTGTGTGATAATTCAATGACTTGTCAAACTTGTAAATGAATAGCTTCTGATCCTGGGTTAAACCAAACTAACGTATAGGGTGTCATTTTCTGCAGTGAATCAGTGTCTAATAGGAGAAACCCCCGGGGGGACACATTTGGAAGTCTTTAAAAAAAAAACCTGAGCAGCGTGTGATTTATCTTATAATGCCCGGGTCCCCAGAGCCCCCTCATTACATGGTAATTATTCTGTGAAGCCAGGGGCAAAGTGCTCCGCTCATTTACACGGAGAAGTGGTGGAATTAGAATACAAAAATTAAAAAAAGAACAAGAGCCTGTTGTGGGTTTTTTTTGGCTTTTATGTCAAAGGTTTTGTAGCTGAGTTTGACTGCTGTGACTTCAGGCGATTAAAGAGCAGCACCTTGTCTCAGGTCTCAGGTCTGAGTCAGTCATAGACTTTTGTTTTCCTACATTGTGAGGAGAAATGTAAATACAGTGAGGATTACTGTTTTGTCTCGTGCAGGAAGTGTCTTAGTTATCTACCAGATTGTATAGATGCCTCTTAAAAGGTCACGTTTTGAGTCATCAGTAGAAAATAACCCCTGAATCAACCAAACAAATCTTTTTACACTTTTAGGTTTAAGTTGCAACAAAGCATGAGCATGGCAGAGTGTAGCCCTTATGAATCATGTCTGGAAGTTAGCTTTAAGTGCTCCTGACCTGAAAACTAAAACCAGTTAAATCAAAAAATCAAAGTGACGCTCTTTGGCTGAGACTGTGAGGCTGAAAGTCAAGCTTCTGCTAACATCGGTGTTCTCAAAAACTAGGGCTTCATATTATTATAATTTTTTTTTAGGGGCGGCATTGCAACATCTTTAGTGTTAGAAAATTAAACCAAAGAGTATTGCAGTATGAGTGTTTTATGCACTAAACTGCTGTAGCGTTAGCAGCTCTCAATGTCTCAATAACCTCAATGACTCACACAACTCTTCCCCGTATGTGTTCTGCCGGTGTAAACACCTCACAAATATATCTCCAGTGTTAACCAGCATGTGGATTAGAAGCTGCAGATACTTGGAGTCACTCAGAAATGTCCTCGTGGTACTGAGCGTCTGCTCTGAGCATCCAGCTGACATGATGTGTGACTGCTGCAGCGTCCTCTGCATGATCATGTGACACGCTGACTGCATGCAGTGGTCGGTCATGACTGTGCTCATGACTGTTTCTATATGCTCGACATGACTCGTCCAGTGATGTGACTATTGCACATATATCTGCTATTGGTGGGCTGGATATCAGATTATGGTGTAGACTGCAGATGTCATTGTTAATTGATGTATCGTGCAGCCTTACAAAAAAACAAAGGTGATGAGAAAGAAACCATATGATAGTGCTCAGCTGCTCTACTTTAACCCTTGACTGAATACAAGACTCTAAGCTTGTCTTTGTTTTTAAGACAGAAAAACCAGAATATATGAAGACAATATTAAAAGAGATCTATTCTGCTGATCCAAATTTAAAAACATATATACATATAATGTCACGGTGTTGGATGTCCACACTAATTAGAACTTAGTGAGCAAAGCAACGGACCCGGCAACTGCTTGGGGGCCCCAGGCCAGTAAATTTTGCAATGACAGAAAACCTCCCTAAAGAAGCCCCATCTGACAGCACTCCCTGTCCACGCACTGGGAAGCATCGCTTGCATTTACAAACCGAAGTTTGTCGATGGAAGTCAGTGAAGAGGAATGATCTGTGAGGGAGTGAAAACAGCGTCGGGACCCTGGCAGACATGATGCTGATCAATGCTTGTAGGAGGGGCCCCCTATGAAGTTTTGCTCAGGGCCCCCGACAGACTCGAGAATCGCCCCTGCATGGAGCAAAGTCAACCCGGCAGCTCTTTCAAGGACACGCCCACCTGGAAGCTCACTCATATTTCTCTGCGATTGCAAAGAGGGTTGACCAATCAGAGGAAAGTGGGCACGTGGGGAGGCGGGGCGTTAAAGAGACAGCAGCAGAAATGAGCCATTTCAGGCAGAATCTGAAATGAGGGATTTTACTGACACCAGTATGAGATAAATAAGGAGTCATGATAAATCTCCTTTAACTCTGAGGGGAGGAACATAGCTTCTCTTCTCTCCTCTTAGATCTACTTGAGTTCAGCTGAAGTTTAATTCTCCTCGGCAAGCGCATTCACATCCATTAAAGGCAGTAAACGTCTCCCGTCCCCGCCTCTTAAATGAGTAAGTGCAGTAAAATATCAATACAACCCCATCAACAAGACAAGAAACAATTAGTCGGCTCCGTCTTAACCATACATACCATTAACACCATGTTGTTGTTAGAAGGTGTTTCCTGGCTTCAGTTTGAGGGGCTCGTTCAGGCCGTCAACCTTCGACCAATACTGAACAAACCCACAAAGAAATCGGTTATTCTTGTCAGAATGTTTGCCCAGAGATACCGTCAGAGGTCAGAGGTCAGAGGCAGTGCAGAGCGGCACCCCTCGGAGGAAGCGATTTCAAAAAAACATTTTGACAGTTTAGTTTTAAATTGCGCGCTATCATGCCCCCTCTGGCTTTCCTTGAAGACCGGCAGATTGTCCGTCATCTTCAATTTAACAAGCAGCGGGGAGGGCCAAGGCAGGAAACACAACCGACAGACACACACACCCACACACACACATACACACACACACACACACACACACACACACACACACACACTGACATTGACCTCGTAGGAAATCAGTAAAAAAAAATTAGGCGACCGCTTATGTTGTCCTAAAACACTCCTGTAACAATTTCACACCCCGTTCAGGATCAAATGATGTTCATAGCATCGTAAACCTTTGCAGTCATCAATCAATGACACTCAGCAGATAAAAGGATGTTAAACTCTTTAATGGAAGATTAAAAAAAAATACTGATGCTACATTTACTTAATGGACCTTCAAATAAAACGCCCCACGTCTGAGTCTTTTATTGCCGAGCAAGCAGATAATATTAGATTATATTTTTGTAATGTAGCTTACATTTTAAGCTCTCATACACAATGCGGAGTTAAAACGTGCTCATCACTCTTGGATCAATAAAATGAGGCTTCACTTCCCTGCTGGTTCACCCCCAGAGAGGCAGGACCATCAGTCAGCGGAGGAGCGTTCAGAGACGCCCTGAAATACTCGACATCAGTCACAGGCTGACATCCTCCGTACAGGCTCAGTGTGAGCGGTTTGTTGGGTTAGCAGATCAATAACATCTGCTCTTGTTCACCTTTAACTACTGGTGTTAAACTCCACTTAAGTGTGTTTCCACATCACCCTGAGTCTATTCTCGGACGTGTTAATGTGTTTGAAGTGGAGGCGCAGTGGCTAATAAAGCGCTCACATGTTCAGTCAGATTTTTAAGTACAAAGAAAGATCTCCGGTCCACTCCGTCTCCTGAGTCTTCCAGCTGACGTCCAGTGGTCATTTAGTACATGTGGCTCCCAATATTCAGCCAACCAGCCCTTGAAAATAATAAAGATTCCTCCTTTCAGTCTTTGGGATGCAGTCGTAAACACACAGCGGTGGAATATTAAGCACTCTGTTTTTACTTGACCTTTAAGCGAGCAGGACGGTCTCTGACGGTCCAAACTGGTAAATTTATTTAGCATCCCTCAAAGTGTTTCACACCGTGTGCTAACACAAACATTTAGAAAGCATTGCAAAGCCTTTCTGACACAACTCAGGGGTCAGTATCGTTCCCGAGGAATACTTCAACATGCAGACATCGGCCAGAACATGACTTATGAGAGCAAAGTTTTAGGACACGCCCACCCGGAAGATCGATCAAATTTCCCTGCGACCGCAAACAGAGCTGACCAATCAGAGCAAAGTGGGCACCTGGCCTCAACCAAAATATATTAAATAGTATTAACTGCAGAAAAAACAGACTATATTTATAAAACCTTGAATTAATTTGTTGGACTAGTTCTTGGTAACGTGATTGCTAGCTATAAAAACAAATATTCCTAGAAGGCTGCACAAAAAGTTCATTTGATTAAGCGGTATTGTCATGACACACGGAGTCTGTGCAAGAATATATATTACATTTATTCACATTAGAGGTCAACTAGATAAGGAAACAAACGTATACAAGGTGTGAAAGTCAGTTAATGAGTTTGTTAGCGTGTGTGCGTGAGTGGAAGTGTGCTGATTGAGGTGTGAAGAAATAGAAAGTTAAACGTGGAGCAGCTTCACCACAATGAGGAAGTGGAGATCTGCTCTTATGGATTGGGAACGACGTTGGATTGTAGTTAAAAAAAAGCCCCGTTTCCAACAAGAGGTCCGGTTCAGTGTGGTTCGGTATGGTACCCATTTATTGGCGTTTTCCACTGTCAAAAGTTGGGAACGTTACCAAAATAAAGGATCTGTACCATCCATTTTTTGTTACCCTTCTGTTGGGGTGCCAAGGGTACCGATCCGACCCTACAGGGTCCCTTTTGTTTACTGTGTCCCTGTGTTTCTTCTTTGAACTTAATTAATAGCGGGCTGCACCGTGTTGGGCTGCTATGACGTCACACTATTTCCTAGCTGACGCAGCTATCTCCATCTGGCTTACAGTCCACTTACCAAATAAGGGAACGGTTGGCTGTGGAAACACAAGATCTGGGTTTACCATACCAAACTGAACCAAACCGGACCGCTCGGTGGAAACAGAGCTTTTGTCTTGGTTTTTTCCTCGTCCTCGTCCTTATTCATGTCTCACCCTCTGCTCCTCTCTCGTTGTATTTTCCAGATTGGCGTCCCACGTTATCTTGCATTAGTTCAGATCAGGATAGAGAGACTGTCCGTGCAGGAATCAGACAAACACCTCACACGTGATTCTCCTCTTGTCTGTCTCTGCTGCAGATCTCTGACAGGTTTGAGTCAAAGGATCAATCGATGATCCAAATGTGAACCAAACGGGTTGCTTCCTCAACAAAACTATAAACAGGATTAACGCTCTCCAGCAAATTGATTGACAACGATAGCTGTCTGTTCCGACACTGTTCATCTGAATCTCTGCTGTCTACTTTGCATTTCTTTTAAGTGATCATTTTCAGGCTGTCGTTGTCGTTCCCTGTTCATATTTAGAACCACAAAAATACATTTCCTAATATAGTAAACAGCTGATATTACTGTGAGAAAACCCTGTGGCTCAGTTGGTAGAGTTGATCGTCTCCCTATTGGAACAAAAATCCCCAGCTCCTGCAGCAACATGTCCGATGTGTCCTTGGGTAAGACACTTAACCCCGAATTTGCTCACGCTTCTTCGTCAGAGCTGCTCTCATTGAATGCTTTGAAGGTTTTTTTTTTATTGATTAGAGGCAGGTACATCTGGCTGTGAATTTTATGCTTCATAAACTTCTTATATGTTAATATGTGTAAATATTCGCTCTTTTACTTTATATTTCATGTCTTTTGATGGATTCATGCACGTTGTGTTTGCATGTGGCTGTGCTGTCAGACGCTCTGCTGCTTTGCTGTCTTGGCCAGGATCCTCTTGGATAAGATATTTTTTAATCTCTCTGAGTTCTCTCCAAAAGGTGAATAAATGATATTCCCTGAAACAACGTCATGCCCTGCTTCTCATCATCAGATACATGCAGCCGCTTCTCTGAGCTCTCATTGGGGCTTCTTGTAGCAGGAGGACAAATCTAAAGAGCTCCAGTCAGACAGAGGAAAACAGTATTCTAATAAATACGTGACGTATTTCTGACTTGTGCATCCAATCGGTGTCCATGGATCGAGAGCGTCAAAGACATCGTAACAGACTCGCTGACCCAGACAGCGTTCAAAGTGACAGATGTGAGTCAGTGACAGACAAGTCCCCAACTGACCCCGTCCCTAATTATCCACAGTCTCAAATCATATAATGTGGTGTCAACCCCCCCACCCCTCAGCCTGTCAGCTCATGAGTCAACTTAGTGAAGCGTGTTGACATTTATCTACACATTAGCTTACATAAACGCTACAGACTGAAAATGTGAACCATAAAAAGATGTTAACTGAAGGAGTTGAACAAGAATGAATCAGCAATTTGGTGAATATATTCCTTTTTATTTGACTCCATTTTGAATCGGCTTCTACGAGTCAGACATGAGCAATAGATCAACGAGTGTGTATAAAAGTTAATGCGGCAGGAGTCATATCCTGCTTCACTGTCTTTTACTGTGAGGCACTAAAAGGAAGAAGAAAGATCGGCTTTGGTAAACTGATCGTTGATTTAACACCGTGCTATGAAATCTGGTGCTCTGTGCAATGTGACAAACGAGCCGGTCGGAGAGGTTCTTAGGGTGAAGGAGGCCCAAAGGAGCAGCACTGGGGGGTGGATGTTGGATTTTTACATTGTGGCTAAAGACGATGTTTAATCCAAATCACATGGATCTTAATATGTTTCACACCCATCAAAATCCAGCTGAAAATGACCACTAATGAATCATGATAGGATATGAGAAAAAGAAAGTGGAAGAATGAACAGGTTTAGAAATACAGACTTTTCTGATGGCAAGTTCCCGCAGGATGAACTCCTAATAAGTGAGTACAGATTTTTCTTTGTTACAGAGTGGGATGGAATTTGAATCTATAGTGATAGTATTGTTACCTCTCATGTGTCTCTGATCATTTGGTCGTCGTGCCGTTAATGATAAATGATGAAGTCTGCAGGTAAATGTACAAGATGCTGTCGCTCATAACGTGTAGGTCAAATAACCGAGGAAGACGTCTGAGTGAAGTCACCGGTTTGTTAATTTTGAAGCCTGTCGATGGCGGTCGCTATGTTGGAAATGCTGTCTCCTAACCTAACTTACAGTCAGCCTAACGACAGGTGAAGACTTGGAGCTGAGGCGGGTATAACCTGCATTTATGTGGAGTCGGACACATCAGAAAAACGCTCATAAAAAAGAAAAGACAGATCACTGAAGTCGGAACAAAAACCCTGAAAATCTAGAAAAAATTAAGGTGTTCATCTTGTTGACTTAAGGTCATATTCGTCAACACATGAAGGGCAAAATATGTTTTGTTATGCAAAGATTATTTTTATTTTTTTAAGTATTGAACACCTTGCTTAATATAACTTGTAAAGTGGCTTCATTTTTCTGCACCGGAGGTTGCAGCTCGATGTAGTTATATATGAAGCGTCCGGGCTTTACTTCATGGTTATTTGTTTAGTTCTCATCAACACACAGTGTGAGCTGCCTATTGGATGATTGGAAGTTTGGTAGTTAAATTAAAACTTAAAAAAAATACAAATGTGCTGCTCTGGCTGCTGTCCGTGGTGCTGATCAGAGGCTGGCTTCATTGGGTTTTTCCACACGGCGGCATAAATCGTCCGTTGTGGAATTGGTTGGATTGGTCGAGTGTGTCCCTGTTTTATGCAAACAAGGGGTGAGGGACCCAAAGATCTGTTTGCACCGGGGCCGAGCACAAGTATGTTACCCTGCTGGACGGCTTGGATCAGCTCCACCTCCAACCCTGACTGGAACAAGAGGTTAAGTTAAAGGATGGACATATTTCTGACAATAAGTTCATCTATGTAGCACCTCTTACGAGCAGACATCTCAACGTGCTTTACAAAGAGAAATATTTCCTCACAGCATATTCCATTCACAGTTTATTTCTGTGTTATGCAACCAGTTTAACTTCCCCCGTCGAGCAGGTGGTTCCGTGCGGTTCCTCCATTTGGCTTCATGTCGCGTGTAGAGATTCAAGAATAAATGAGTCACTCTGCTGCTTTTTGTTTCCACAAACTTTTGCCGAGCTTAACGATGAAATGTCCTGATGACTGAGGGGAGTCGCCTTCACATTTAATCATGCCACCTCATGCTCACATTTCACCCGTCTGAAAGGAGGACTCTAGCAGAGGCAGTGACATCTCTGCTCCGTAATTACTTGTGTTACAGTGAAAATCAATTTTCATGAATAAACATTTTCATAAAGCAGAGACTGACTCAACTGATCAAATTGATTTATTTAAAGCTCCAACTTGAAATTGGATATTCAACAGCTGGTGTTCAATCAATACGTCCGTATTTATAAATCTGTTTCAGTTACACTGAATAAATCAATGCAAGTAGACCACTTTGAGGACGTAATAATGATTTTTTTCCTATTTGTATTCCTTTTGGAAATCAGAGGTTAAAGCGACATCGTTTTAGAGAGACAGTCTGTTGCTTCTACTGAATATCAGGCATCGGAAACAAAAGAAACATTTTATGAAATCAACAGAGCACCTACATAAATAAATCATAAAGTCTATCCTGTGTAAATGTGTCTCTGAGTCATGACTGTCTACAATGAGGGAGAAGCTCGAGTCCCGCTGACTGTGTTGTTGTCAGAGCCGTGTTTACATGGACGGGACGGCCGGCTCCTCCCCTTGTGTATAAAAGCTGTTTTAGTCAAGAACTAGAGAGAAGAAGAAGAACATACTCACTGATTATTTGGATGTTAGTAAGAGTTTTTAGATCACGCTCATTCTGTGTCAGTTTACATGAAATGTGAAGCTACGAGCTAACTAAAGAGCGCTAACATTAGCATGCTAACACAACAAGGCTTGCGCTTAATGGTGCTTCTTTATGGTGCATTCTGATTCATAACTCCTTGGTTGGAGGTGTGTCTCTGGAGGAGAGCGGAGGCTTCAGTATGGAGGAGGCGTGGCCAAAACAACAGTTTGTTTTGGTTTCATGCTGGAGCTCAAGGGCGACATCTACTGGATCAAAAAGTCGCACATTGTCCCTTAAACTGGGAATTTTGTGCAAAATAGTGTGGAGAAATGTAAATCAAATGCAGAACAATTTCTTTCATGTCGGTATTCAGTGCTCGGGCAATAAAAATACAACTTAATCATGAGGATTTGCTTCGTCCTCTACCATCCATCTTACATCTGGACAACATTTTTAAATGCAGAGCTGATCACACATTTGACCTTCATCAAAACATTTCAGCTTCTATGATTTTGATTCAACTCTTTCACCCTCAAAGTATTAAAAACATACAAGTAATCATTACACCATGGCAAAGCTTAATCACAGACTTATCAGAGGACACACTGAGGAGGGTAACTCGTATGATGTGAGATGAGCGGCTGATCTCTCCTTTGAGGCTGTGTCGTAACTCATCTACTAATTTTTACACGAAGTCACAGAGTCACATCTCTGTCTCTGACCTCCTCTCTCCTCTCCCCGCTAATCACATTTCATTTTCATGTTCCTTTTACTTTTCTCCAATTACACCACTATACCGCAGCAAGGGCTGAGGCTGCTAGATTATGAGTGTGTGTGTGTGTGTGTGTGTGTGTGTGTGTGTGTGTGTTAGAGAGACAGAGAGAGAGGATTGGTATTTGTGAAGGGAGCGTCGTTATTCAGTGAATGCATTTGCAAGTGTTTGTCAGAGTGTGTGTATGAAGTAATGGGCTAATGTGAAATTTGGAGCATGCAGTGCTTCCCCCCTGCCTGCAGGAGAGAGAGAGGGACGCACACACACACACACACACACACACCTCCCTCTGTTCCCTTCCCTTCTCTTCATCTCCAACCTGACAAAGCCTTTAATTTCCATCTCTCAAACTTTCCCATCTGGGATAACAAAATGAGTGAACTGAGCTGAACCCTCCTCTCTCCTCTCTTTTTGCTCTGCTTCAGCTCTTTGAAGGCTGCATTTGGAAGCGCCTTCTCGTCTCCTCACATCTTCTGTTTCCCTCCTTCTTCACTAACTCTGTCACCTTTCCTCCCTTATCTCCAGTCCATGCTTTCTTGGCTTTCTTTTCTTGCATTACAACAATCCCTGTCTCCTTCTCTTCATTATTCACTCAGACTTTAACACCTGATTTAGTTTCTAGATTTAGCTGAAGGTGAACATACTGTTAAGTATGGAACATAATGGCCGAGTATAGTTTAGCTCCTCTTTTTTTTTATTCTGAAAACTGTAAAAACAAACATTATTATACACATTCTGACTCTGTTCTTGGCAGGAGGAATCCTCATGTCCGTTTAAAATGTCCACTGTCAGGAGGGATGCAATTATTACATTTCATCTTCCCAGACACCCACCCACACACACACACACACACACACACACACACACACACACACACACACACACAGAGGGACACACATGCCTACACACACACACACACACACACACATACGCACACACACACACACACGCCCACAGCAAATAACTGTCGGTCTCTTTGGGCTAATTACAGCCGAGCACTTTAACGGGCAGGAGAATGCTGCAGCAGTGAAATGTGTCCACCGCAATTAGTAAGAGTTTATTTTTAGTTTAATGGAGGAACCGCACACACACACACACACACACACACACGCACACACACACACACGCACACACACGCACAAGCACACACAGTTTGTTTGACTACACCGTACAGTGTCAAATAGTTTACTCAAGTCTTGCCTGAACACTATTAAAAACTAACTACTATACTTTGACTGTAACTTTTTAAACTGGTGTCTGACCTGCAGCTCGTTTCAATCTTGGTCCATTATGACACCTGGGGATCCACTGGACAAATATTTCACCTATTTTTTTTTTTTTGCGGTAGTTAAACTTTTGTCATAACTTTGTATCAACTGGAAATGATTTCTTTCTATTTCAAAATAAAATACCGTTTTTTTTACATTCCAAACAGGAAATAAGAACCTTTCAGTGTAAGACTGCAGCTACTGCCGCCCCTTTAAGAAGAGATCAAAACAATCAAACACGGCTAGAAGCTAGAAATCAAGATCAGATAAATCTTAAAGGAGAGAGATATTGCAGGTGAAACTATCAGAATGCCTTTGTACTCAATAAAATGAGCAAAACATGATATTTAAATACCTTCAGTTTTATCGTATTTTTTAACAAATAATGTTAAAGTCTTTTTTTTTTGCAATGTGAAACTTGTGTCTCAGTGACCTACAAAGCCCACTGAGGTTTTGCAGATTCTCGGGATATGAAACATTTAAAACTGCGGAAAAAAAAACTACTTTGCTGTAACCAAGATGACTCGTTTTTTGTTTTTTTCTGAAGGTAAACAGACTCAGACAGGGAACACAGGCTCTCATGCTTATTCATTGTTTTCTCTGCACACTGAATAATTGTGATGCACAAAATCACCAGGACGGGAACATCCTGTAATTCTTATTTTCAACATCAACAAAACCCTCTTTCCCTCCACAGTACAACACACACACAACACACACACACACACACACACACACACACACACACACACACACAGTGACACACACACACACTGCTGACTCAGTAACCGTCTGTGTCTGTGTTTGTGTGCGGTACAGAATTTATTTAGGCCAGTTCTCTATTAGAGGGGCAGCTGACTAATCCCTGTTTTCAGAGAGAGAGGAGAATAATCTGCCTTTGTTTCTATCCGTGTGTGTGTGTGTGTGTGTCTCTAACCATGGAGACATGCATGTGCAAATTTGAGGCTAGAAGGCTACCCATAGTGTCACATTTTGACGCGTAGGACACTGACCATGATGCAGCTTTTGTTCGGTGTCATGGTTTTAGTCGGCTCAGTTGTTGCTGAATGTTTCCTCTCGGTGCAGATGTTTACCGTAAGAATGTCAACCAGATGTGTAAATGTCAATAATGTGTTGTGATGGAACATCTGCCTCCACACACACATGATCAAACGATTAGATAAAAACATGCACAGAAGTAAACAAACATAAAATACTGTATATGTGTGTTTCCTCCTGAGTACATTCACACACACAAACACACACTTCCAGCAGTCAACAGAAGACATCACCAGCAGGGTGGCGGCTCTGCACTGCTGACGGACACTTCTTTATTTCCCATCAATCAGCGGGCTGACTTAAAGACATTGATTAGCTGTGAGTGGCTGTGAGCTTCACTTGATACTCAGTCTTCAGTGAATCCAGAGTGAGACTCAGCAGAGGTCAGCAGGTGACCCCCATGAATCCAAAGACCTCCGTCAGAGGTCCGAGCTGCTGCAGAGGAGGAACGTCAGCCGAGTCCGAACCGCCCATGACCTCTGACCTCTCTGCTGAGCTGGGCAGGGAAAGAGAAAAAAATTCCCTTAGGTGAAATAAATCATCACAGATGATTATCTTAATCAGCTGGTTTGGGTTTCTTACATAAATAGTTGCTGCAGGGACAGTCGTTATCGAGAGATTAAACGATTAGAGGGAACGATTCAAGGAACATAAAAATGTAAAATAGGACAAAAATGACAGAAAAGCATTAAAGACAGAGTAAAAATGTATTTAAAATAATTAAAGAGGACATATTATCCCCCTCCTCCACCTTTTCAAACAGTCCCCCTGTGGTCTAAATGAAACATCTGTGCTGTGGTCAAAATATAACATGAATCAAGCACCAGAGGAGGTTTGTGACCCTGTATAAACCAGCTCTCCCCTGTAGACATCACTCCTCTGTAGTGACAATAAAAATGGCGGACCTGTGAAAAAGTTTTGCTCTAGGCTGGGGGTGGAGTCCATTGGTGGAGATACCAGGGGAGGGGAGAATCCCACTGTGACATCACAAGGAGAGCACATTAGAAACTGAGCTTTTTGCTCTGTGTTGTAAGACTTATGCAGACCACAAACAAAGAACTGGATGGGTTTATTTCACATGTTGTGGGTCTGTAGACACTCAGGTTACCCAAATATATGTTCACAAACATCCTCTGTGAAAGTGGATTTATCATATGTCCCCTTTAAGATAATAACAGAAACAAAAAATAATCAGCATATATTAAAAATGAGTCCTGCAACAACACAAGTGACACAATAATGAGAGACAAGCCGCTGCATGGAGCCACAGGCTTCAATTTAGAGATGTTACTTTTTTTTTGTAAATGAAGGGAGTTAGTCTAAGTATGAGAAAGCATTCAATGTGAATGCTTCTCCAGACCTTTAAATGTCAACACGCTTCATTAGTTGTCCGTTTGCGTCTCCTCCAGGCGACTGAAGCGCAGCCTGTTTTATTCCTGTTCTTTATGGTTCTGTTCTGCCGGGGTTCAAAATGGAAGAAGTTCAGATATTCAGCAGGCAAACAACACATATATACACAAATATAACTGCAGTGAGTAATATCTAAATATGAATTCTGATGTGATTTGGCTGACTGTATCTTCTGCAGAATTCTCTAGAACATTCCTGTTTAAAAAAACTCCCTTTTGCACTTTTTAAGACGAGAGAAAATATAAAGTTAGGCTGTGCAATATGTCGCACTGAAGGCAGCGAGCAGCGTTGAACTACTCGTCTAATAACGATGATTTTAAATGCATTTTAAATATGTAAAATAAATCATTTTTATTTATTCATAGCTTGTGCACTTAATCAGGAAAGAAAAAATTGTTGGGCTTTAAAAATCTCTTCTTCCAGAGTTTCCTGGTCGAGAGAAACAGCAGCAGCACGATTTAAAAAAAACAACAAAAAACACAGTAGTCTGTTCAGGATACAGTCCTCCTTTTTTCCCAGTATTCAGGGGGTTGCATGAACGCTCTTCATGGCGTCATCGGTGGTACGAGTGTGAACACATAATGTACCACGGTGTTTGTGTGTGTGTGTGTTCAGCTGTGCGTGACTGAACCTCAGCATCTGTGTTCAACCTGGAATAATTAAAGTTATTTATACATATGTATGAAGTGGAAAAAAAAGAAAATGATGATGCACACGTTGTTTTTCACCCAACAGTAAAGCTGAGTTATGTATGGTTGACCAGCCTGGGAAACACACACACACACACACACACACACACACACACACACACACACACTGTACATCTCATGTTCTATATGTACTGCTGGACTTCATGATTCACTTGATAATCCACATCAGGGTTGTTGGCCTCAGTAACTCCGATGAGTGTGGGTCACGTTGGAGTCACGAGTGGTCCGTCGTGTGTGTGTGTGTGTGTGTGTGTGTGTGTGTGTGTGTGTGTGTGTGTGTGTGTGTGTGTGTGTGTGTGTGTGTGTGTGTGTGTGTGTGTGTGTGTGTGTGTGTGTGTGTGTGTGTGTGTGTGGGTGGGGGGGGGGGGGGGGGGGGGGGACACAGAGGAGGAGATATTTACAGTATGAAGAAGGTCGAGCCTGGAGGAATAATGTGGGTCTGTGAGCATGCTGTCATATCTCAGCTTTACACTGTATACATAACACCCCCCCCCCCCCCCCCCACACACACACACACACACACACACACACACACACACAATCCCCCCTCTCTCATGCACACAGCACTCGTTGTTCATGGCGAGCGGCGTCTGCCTGAGATCAGTGAGATTCTCTGAGAGGAGACAGAACACTTAATGAGAGGAGAAGTCTAACGTGATGGATTGCTTTTCCTCCAGTTTGACTTTTAGATTTCTTTATTTTTTCTGTAAGCTAAGAACGTCATGATTTTTGTTCAAAATGAGCAGTATGATTCACTTTCTGTAGTTTTTTTTGGGCGTGGCTTTTTGCTTTTATTGGAGAGGACAGCTGAAGAGAGACAGGACATGTTGGGAGGAGAGAGAGGGCGATGACGTGCAGCAAAGGGTCGAGGTTGGACTTGAACGCACCGCTGCTAAGCGTCTGTGTATCGGGCGCACAACAAAACCTCTAGGCTATCTAGCGCCCCCTTTCAGTAGTCTTCAGACTTTCACCCTCGACGATTGAAAACCAGCACAGAAGGGTTTTTGCAAAATCTGAATTACAATCAGTGAAGATCCCCTTCAGATCTGATCCCTCAGTTAAATGTCTCCACTCTCTCTCTTAAAAGGACTGACCCAGATTTTAGAACAAGTGACCTACTGTGGGTGAAGCAGTTTCAGTTAAATAGAAAAAGCTTCTCTGATACAGAGGAGGTCAAGTAGGGCTGCAAAGTCAAGATGCTGCTGTTTTGTTTTTAAGGCGCTCTGCTTGATTCATCAAGTTTTATCACACAGAGCGGACTTATCTGCACAGGTATCTTCATATACAGAATGAAACAGCTGATTAAAAGCAATAAAAACTGACACTTTTCGTTGGAGCTTTTGAAGACTGGAGGAAAGCCAGCACTGATGTCAAGCCAACTATCTCACTTAAGAATCTTCAATAGGTCCAAATGTGGTTAAATATGACTTTAAACACTCAGAAAGAAGCCACGCTGACATTTCTAATGCACAGCTGAAGTCTGAGCAACATGCAAATTTATCATCCAGAACACTCAGGAAACTACAAATCCCACTGTTGCATCCACCAAAGTGCTCTGTGGATGGAAAGTATAGCAGCAACTTGAGTTACGAGAACATCAAATCGACTGAAGAGACAGTCACACACTCTCACACCCGTGACCACATCACCTCCACTGGCTCCGCCTCCCTCACCCCCCAGCGCATCAACCTCCTCATCCTCACCTACAAAGCCCTCCATAAGCTGGCTCCTCCCCCCTACCTGTCTGAGGCAAACTCCCGACCGCACTGGTCTGCTGATGCAAACTCCCCCCCCCTGCAGGACCAAACATCGGTCTTGAGGGGGGGGGGGGGGGGGGGGGGGGTTCTCCATTGCCACTCCCACCCTCTGGAACTCACTCCCAAAAAAACATCAGTCTGTATAAATTCCTGTTTTGCAGTAAACATCTGGAACATCCTCTTACATTTATAACGTGTTTTGCATCATCGCAGCTTATCAGTGCTAGCATTTGTAGGGAAGATACAACTGTTGCTGCTTGGTGAAAGTTGTGTGTGCCTTTCAATCCCTCTCACACACGCGCACACACACACACGCACACAAGCAAACAAACACACACGCTAAGCCATCTCCACGCACTTCGCCTCGCATTTACACCACACACACACACACACACACACACACACACACAGCGCTCACCCACACATCTCCGAACATACAGAGATCCTTTGATGTGAATGTGACCCAGTAAAAATGAAATGAAAGCGGCCTTTTAGAGGAAGTGTAGAGACGAGCAGCGTGTCCTCCGCTGTCACCATTTTGTCGATTAGCCACACTCTGCAGCCGCTACAGCGTCTTCTTTTTTCTCTCATCGCTCTCCTTCCCTCCTCTGTCCACCCTCCCTCCCTCCTCTCCTCTCTCCTCAGTCTTCCATTACTAAATTGATTCTGACCTCGCTGTGATAAAATGCGCCGTCGCT
>NC_083620.1:28388497-28413497 GCF_963584025.1 Labrus mixtus
TGCCTCGACGTAGGAGTCAGGGACGAGCAGTGGATATGTTAATCCTGTCAGCGCTCTGTGGATGAATGTAATGTTGTCAAACTGTGACCGGCTTTGTCTCCACCATGATAAAAAGCTTTGTTATCATAGAAGCAGGGAGGCTAATTTCACACGCGCTGCCAGCTGAACACTGCTGAGCACTTTTTGTTTTCTCTGGTCAAAATGTCCTCTGTGGATTTGTTTTTCTGACTCCATCTCAAATCATACGCTTTGAAAGAACTGCTCTTCTTCTTTATTCTTATCATAGACTGATCAGAGGAATCTGCAGTGATATGATGGAGAAGGGCTTGGATTGGTATTTAGAGATTTCATGGTACACATAGTACTACACTCTGTACATCCTAAACTAAAGGTTATGTAAAGAAACATAATTGATCAGAGTGTGGGGATTGTCTCGGGGTCACGGTTGTTTCAATGCCTGGTTACATTTTTAATGAAGTGCACGTCTGCATATTTATGACGCTACACAAACCTTTGCCGTATGCTCCAGGCTTAAGCTGTTCAATCAGGAGAGTATTTAACTGTTGTAAGATATCCTCTTGTTATTTTAGTTTTTAGATAAATTCAAACAGGATTATGCAAAACGTGATCGCTTGTTCCAGATTGTGGCAACGTCCTGCACACAGTTTAAACAGAACATAACCTAATATGTAATAGCATCATATCGGTATTTTCAGCGAGATGGCAGCTTTTTTTCCTTCACTCTTTACATCATCAGGAAGCTGAAACATTCAGTGTCTTCTTTATGCCCTTTATCATATCAAATATTAAAAGGTCTCAGTGTCTGCAATATTAAAATGCCTCGCTCTGTCGTTCACTGATGTAGATGATGATTGGTTGGACGAGCAGGTCATTAAGAGGCATTGAGTGATTGTTGATTAATCTCAATAAAATCATGATTTGCCTAAATACAAGCAGCGGTGTTTGGTAAGCCGATCACTTAGATAATTTTTATCAAAGAAGACACCATATTTTTCCAGGTTTTGGGTTTTGTTGCTCTTCAGTTGATCCTGCTCCTGACTTTCCACTCAAAGGTGGGAGGGTGAGAAAAGATCATCTGAATGTGTTTAGGGAAGGAATTGTAGTCCTGATTGTGATTTGAGAGCAGCTGCCGGCTCTGATCCAGGTGAGGGTGGATGGGAGGAAGTGGAGGAGGGCCGTGGTGGATGTGTTTTTGTAAGCGCGGCTGCAGTCCTCCAATGAGCAGAAGGATTTAGCGGGGTTGAGGCGCTGCTCCTGTAGAGATGCCTGCAGGCCTGGATTACTTCTACGTATCTGACTCGGGACACAAATAGAATGAACTCGCCGTCACACTGAGCCCGAGGCGGCTTTAATCATGCTCTGTTGTCAGGCTGGAAGCCCCACAACAACACACTCTCCCCACAGCCTGCATACACCCGCCCTTTTTAAAGTACCTTTTTAATAAGTGAATAAACGCTCCAATTTGTATTCCCACCAAAAAGCTGCACGCTTCACCTCCAGTGTTCATCTGTCAGCTCCAGTGGAACGACTGGGCTCAGGGAGTTGTTACACAAAAAACACATCATAAAATGAAGACGTTCAGCTCTGACTAATTTACCTCCAGTGTGTCTCTGTAACCATGACAACACATTTCACATCTACATAACTGCTGAGAGTTAGAGATGTCCAACAAGTCCAAATCAGAGAAATTTCATTTTTTAAGTGTTTACATCAACCTAATCCTGGTCTATTTTTAAAATAATCTTTACTGCACTGACAGTGGTGTGATGACGCTGTGGGCACTGCACCCCTCTTGTCTCTCTTTAAAGTTACACATGTGTACTTAAAGAGGACATATTCTCCCCCTTCTCTACCTTTTCAAACAGTCCCCCTGTGGTCTAAATGAAACATCTGTGTTGTGCTTTGGTCAAAATATAACATGAATCAAGCACCAGAGGAGGTTTGTGACCCTGTATAAACCAGCTCTCTCAGAACGCTCCGTTTTGGTGTGTGTGTCTCTTTAAATGCAACGAGCCCCCCCGTAGACATCACTCCTCTGTAGCGAGAATAAAAATGGCGGACCTGCAATAAAGTTTAGTTCTAGTCTGGGGGTGGAGTCCATGGACGGAGATATCAGGGGAGGGGAGGGGATTTTTTTTTTTTACCAGAATCCCACTGTGACATCACAAGGAGAGCACATTTGAAACAGAGCATTTTTCTCTGTGTTGTAAGACTTATGCAGACCACAAACAAAGGACTGGATGGTTTATTTCACATTTTGTGGGTCAGTAGACTCTCAGGTTACCCACATATATGTTCAAAAAGTGGATTTTTCATAATATCTCACCTTTAAATGAGAACTAACACAACAAAGTTTCAATCTGAGTAGGGGGAGACGATCATGCATATTAGGTGAATAACATAAACACTGTCATTCAGTGGGTGACGGCTGATTGAGTGTTGTTTCTGTGTGGGTGTGGAGTGGAGAAATGGAGAGTTGACCGCTGTGAGTCACTGTGAGAGTAAAAAACCTCCCGCTGTATTTGTCAGTCGACTTAGAGCTCCATGTAGCATGATGAGAGAAAACCCAACAGAATGAAAAGTCCTCGGTCAGCCTCCATGTGGGTCCTGGAGACCGGATCAGGGCTTCTGTATGTAGAGTTTGCAGAGTAAAAAACAAACGACCAACACACGGTGCTCAGGCAGGTGATACTCCAGGTTTGAGTTGTTTGGAATTGATTTGATGAATAAATAAAAGTGCAGCTGCTGTTTGTGTTTGCTCTCTGCTGGTGTGCTGGACAACTGGAGGTTGAATTTTTCAAACCGTGATTTATTCTGACTGCTTTCATCTCTCTCCGTATATATATATATATTTGAAAATGAATGTTCTGTAATTTGTATTCAGTACACCACATGTTGAGACATTTTGGACCAAGCATCTAGGGGCGGCTGTGACTCAGTGGGTCGAGTCGGTCGTCTCTCAACTGGAAGGTCGGGGGTTTGATCCCCAGCTCCTGCAGCCACATGTCCGATGTGTCCTTGGGCAAGACCCTGATGCAAGCTCATGTCGATTTACCACAAGTAGGAGATAAATCGGACGTTGGGTGGTAGTCATGGTGATGGATGGGACCTAAAATGATGGACTAGGGTCATGTCTCATTTTCTTAGAGAACACTGTACATTGTGTTTTATTCTGAAATTGAGCGGAGTCTTGTCCGACTTCCTGTCTAGGTTGATCCGCTCTGTTTAGCCTCATGCGTGGCCACAGTGGAGTGGCGCTTCTGGCACGTGCAGGAGGTGGACCATGGCGCGTTCAATGTCTAGAGAGGGTTGTGATTAGCTCTGTAGTCCGGGCGCTCGGACGGAACTCGGCGCACATGGATCCTGTTGGGAAATGGCAGTAAAGATGTACAGTCCAGAGCATGAGGACACGTTGGAACTGAAAAGTAGAATATGTTGCTGTGCGGTGCAACACGGTTCGATACCCCTTTGTTCTCCCCTCAGGAATAAAAAAAGCTTCACTACAGCCTGAAGTTTTCCTCCAGAGCAGGTGATGCTGTTGTTCTTTGTTCTAGTTCACCATGCTCAGTAAGAAGGGGACACGGGGGGCGGGGGGGTCACCTACACTGGTCTCCTTTTAAAACTTCACCTTGAATTAGCTTTTGTGTGCCAGCACTCCCTCTCTCTCTCTCTCGCCCCCTCGCTCCCCCTCTCTCTCTCTCTCGCCCCCTCGCTCCCCCTCTCTCTCTCTCTCTCTCCCCCTCGCTCCTGGCCTTGTACGCTCTGAAGAGAACACTGGGCTGTAGCTGTGTTGTGTGCGTGCTGAGCAGGTCAACACCAGTGAGCGCTGATGTTTGCTTTGATCTTTTCACAGGTAGATTAGGACACTGGTGCACCTGAGTCAGGAGCTGAAGCTGAACAGGAGTGCTGTGTCATGGTTTAATCCTTCACCGCAGAGCAACTCAATCACTGAGCTGAACGGCTGCTGGGGGGGAACGTATAAGCTGTGCACTCGTGTTTGCTGCAAAGAATAAAAAAAATGGAAATTAAAGTTGATGATGAATAAAAAGGCAGCGTTTTTTAAATTGAATAAACGGGAAATATTGCATAACGGATGCATTTAAGCGATCGCAGTATTCATCAGGGTCTAATGGAGGAGGAGAAACAGCCCACCATATGGCATATCGCTCTAAAATATGGGCAGCAAAGCAATCTTAATGTCCCCGCCGCCTCCCCGAGGCTTTCACTAGTGTGGCCCTGTTTTGGTAACATGTTTCAAATCAAAATGTGACACACACCATTAGTTAGCAAGACAAACTTCCTGCTTTTCTCCTTTTGAATCCCCCCCCCCCCCCTTTCCAACCTCAGCTGTCATTTCTCCTCTCCTGGTAAAATTAAGCTATTCTTCATTTCACTCCCTGTGGACGCTCACACTCCCTCCTCGCCCGCACCGTCGCTGTATTCATGCCATGACCCCGTGACCTCTGACAGGATTTGAAACCAACCAGGACTTTGTGTAATAACCTCTGAGAGTCTCCTGGCTATACAAAGACATAAAAGAAAAAAAAAAGATAATTAGTCTGTTTTTGTGTATGTTGCCTCATGGATATTCAGTGTTAAGCATGTTATTGTGGTCATTCTGTAACTGTTGCACAGAAACGGTTCATTTACGGCCTCAGCGGGAAAAACACTTCCTGCTACCAAACTCTCTTAGTTATCCAAATTTCTTCCGACAGGTAATTAAGATATAACTAAAACAGTTTAATCTTAGGGGCAACACAACACTGCTTGCCTTTGCTGGCTGATCCAATCTTTTATTTACAATCTTACACACGTGTGATTGATAAGTGTTGACAGTTGTTGTATTCCTTTAGTCAAAGCACATTGTTTCTCTTAGAGAAGTGGACAAACATGTCGTTGTTGATCTTTGGATTGGTGAATCCTGACTGCCTCTCCTTTCTTACTGTATGTGAGTTAGTGTCATCGAATGTTGCACATCTAAACATTTAAACAAAAACAGGTTTACCAGCCCAAAAGGTATGACAGAATGTGCAGCTTTTAACAGTAATGACCATCAGAAGGAGCAGTTTCTCAGCAATGTATAAGAATGATGAATGGCATTATAGTTAAAAGTGCCATTTTGAAGCCTTGAATTTTTGATTTTTTGGGGTCAGAAGTGATGATATGTGTATGAGAAAGTGGATTCTAAATGCTATACCTCCATGTGTCTATCATGAGGTAGCAGCGCCACAAAGGAGACCTGTTTTTAACCAGTCTCATTTCAGTCCAGGAACTTGACTCAGAGCTCTGCTTTACTTTATGTGAGCATCGACACACATCTAAAAAAATGACATGGTATCAATCAGTCAACCAATAATTTTTTGTATAGCGGCAATTCATAACAAGTGTTATCTCAAGACACTTTACAAAAGAGCATATTGGATAATATGTACGCTGAGATGGAGGTCGGAGCAGGCCGTGAGTGAATGAGGACAGCGGTGGTTGAGGGGACGACACAGTCAGATGGTGGAGGCTGGGCGTCAGGGACGTCGGGTGGTAGTAGATCACCTCGCTGAAGATATCTACACAAAAGAAAGCTCATTCACACACTGATGGTAGAGGCTGCTGTGTAAAGAGACCATCAGAATTTACTAATCCCATGCATACACATTCATACGTCGATCACAAAGCAGTGGGAGCAACTTGGGGTTAAGTGTCTTGCCCGAAGACACATCGGACATGTTGCTGCAGGAGCTGGGGATCCACTGCTGCCCCTGTGCCTCAGTTTGAAAAAGGGTGCAGAAAGCCCTGCTGTACAGTACCTTTTATTTTGTCTTTTGTTTTGAACGATTGCTGATATGCAACAAATTCAGGCGGGCATCTCATTAACAGAATTCTTTCTTTCATTCTTCCTCGAACAAATGTTTTAGTTAAGTTTAGTTTATTTGCACATTGTTTGAAAGAAGAGTCAAACAGAATAATAAAACAAATAAAAAATAAAACACATGTGCAGGTGAGGTAGAAACCCATGAGGGCTTATCTCAAAACCTCACCTGAAGAGATTAAACAAAGTTAAAATAAAATACAGTAAAAAATAACAAAGTAAGAATATTTACTATCACAAATAAAATGTACCCGATTGAAAATGACATACGAACATTGAAAACATAAAAATAGAGCAAAACAGGACATACAGTATGTAGACAATATAACAAAATCAGGACAATTCACTATTCACTACAAATCTTTCTGACATCAACACATTTCTGAGTCTCAATTTGTATCTAGAAAAAGACAAAAAATCATTAAGTAAATAAATATGCGTGTTCCATAATTTGATTCCACGGTATCTTATTGGGTATTGAGTTTTCAAAGGTTTCTGTTCCTTCTTAAAGCCAGAAACGAGTCCTGGATTTGGTCTCAAACCGGGCGTGACTGGTTTTGTAATGTGTCTCGATATACGTTCATCATGATTTTACAACACTGTGCACTGGTTCCAATTTGCATCCAACAAAGAGCATGCATGCCTTGACTTATCCCTCCCATGTTGAGTGGAGTGGAGTTTTCAAAGATCCACTTTACTGCGACGCTACGATTGAATTGAGTGCCTGGAAAAGGCGGCTTGACCTCTGTGCTACACGGCGGCAGTTATTAAAGCCGTAAATACTGAGACGTGTTTAATTATTTAATCTGAACAAGGGTGACATTTGTTTCTGTGGGATAAAGGAAACGGAAAGGTCAGACCTGTTTTGTTTTATTGGCTTGATTTAAAGATTAAATGTTTTGTAACAAATTGCTGACGGAGACGCCCCGGGGCCGGACTGTGGATCAAACTGAGCCCGATAGGTTTTGTTGTCTTCTAGGTATTCTACGCAGAGCTTTACTGAAGAGAACTTATTTCATCACCATTTTACACAGAAATGTTTTTATTTTATTTTTCAGCGAAGAGCCTGTTCCTAGAAATCATGGCTTTGGTTTAGAAACGGATGATAAGCTTGTTGGGAAATCTTGTTGTTCTAAATGCCATTTCAGTTTCAATCCCTGAAGTCCGGCCTCCATTATTTATAGCGATGTGGGCAGTACACATGTTTATTTCTCTGGGAGCCCCCAGTCTCATTAGAACAGAAAATATATTCATTGTTTTTGATCTGACCTTTGATCAGTTTCAAGCCCACATGGACTAAAAAGCTTCTACACAAAGGCCTTGCATCATGTGTGTCACAGAAACCTCCATCCCTCTCCTGAACCTGTTTGTTTTGTTCTTACCTCCATGTATATCCAATCAGTGTAATGTCTCTTATCTAATGAAATCCAAACCTGAGTCAGCCCCATCTTTTTTTAACCAATGAACCGCTCCTCGACTCTTCGCAGTATTGAAGTGTTAATTATCTCCAAGGCTATTTATCAGACTGTAGAGTAAACTAATGGAAAGATGGAGAGTGCAGGGATGGATGATGAATGAGCTTTTTTTCCTTCCTGGTGACAAAGTAAAGAGTGTTTACAGAGACTCAGCGTGGATGCTGGATCCCCAAACTGACCTCTAAAGAACCCGCTCTGTGACCTCTGTGAAAATGTTACCATGGACGGACTCTTCAGGAACAGCTGCAGGTCTTTGCTTCGTTTGGGGGAAACATCTTATTGATTTGGATTTATTGGAAATACAAATTCAGGGACGTACTTTTACACATTTACCCCTGCATGAAGTATATGTTACAGCCATTCCAACCTGTTTTGAGGCAGGTGCAGCGTTGGCAGTAATGGTGGCGTTGTAGGGCAGTGGTTTCAAAAGTGGGGGTTGCGAGATTCCTTCCAAAAACATGTAAAAAAAATTTTAAAAAAAAATTGCATATTTTATCCTTTATTGTGAAAATTCAAGCAAAAACACAGTTGGAGAGATTACATGTGTTTCTAGGATGTTGTGCCGTTCTAAGGCCACTATGTTGCGTCTGGCTGTGCGCAACATGTTTTAACCACCTCCAGGGACAATGGGGGTCAAGAAAACTAAGAAACTACAAAATAAAACAGGAAACACTGAACTATAAAACATTAAGACAAAAACACACAAGGGAAACAATAACCACAAGGAAACCTAAACTTTCAAATAGACAAAATACAAACTAAAGACTGAATCATGACAATATCCAATCATATCGACTGTCCAGTCTCTGAAATAAACGGGGGCGGAGCTCGGAGTAGAGTCGTTACTCCTTCCCCCCTAAAGGAGGCAGCTGAAGTGGCTCGGGCATCTGATCAGGATTCCTCTTGGACGCCTTCCTTTGGAGGTTTTCCAAGCATGCCTAACTGGGAGGGGACTTGAAGCAGACCCAGAGCATGCTAGAGGGATTATGTATCCCATCTGGTCTGGGAACACCTTGGGATTCCCCAGGAGGAGCTGGAGAAGAGAGAGGTAGTCTGGGTTGACTTACTTTGTTGCCTGTTGCCACCAAAGCTGAAGAAAATGGATGGATAAATGTGATGTCAAAGCATTAGGGATACTTCCAGTCCCATGCCATGTTTAAAGAATCAGCAGCTTTATTCAGACTTTTTTTAGGTTTAAGTGTGTCTGTGCCTGAGCCTCTGTGTATATCTGTGTGTATCTGTGTGTATCTGTGTGTATCTGTGTGTATCTGTGTGTCTCTGCTCCTCACTGGTTCAACTGAGTCTGGAGCCGCAATCAGATTAAGACTGAGCGTCTCCCGCTGATCGCTGCTCCCCCGCTTTCTGCTCTGCACCGCCGACTCAATCTGATCTGGCCACAGCCTCAGGGCCTGCTCTCTGATCAGCTACACACACACACACACACACACACACACACAAACACACACACATGAGACACACACACGATGCACGCTTGAAAGGCTCACTTTCACACAGATGCATACGGGCACACAGACACTCAACTAATACAATCGTATACACTCCCAAAGTAGCATATGCCAAGTTGGATAGTCTCATTGTGTGTGTGTGTGTGTGTGTGTGTGTGTGTGTGTGTGTGTGTGTGTGTGTGTGTGTGTGTGTGTGTGTGTGTGTGTGTGTGTGTGTGTGTGTGTGTGTGTGTGTGTGTGTGTGTGTGTGTGTGTGTGTGTGTGTGTGTGCATGCATGTATGTATGTGTGTGCTAGACTTATAAGGGAAGGCTTTGGAGCCGGTCAGAGAGACATTCTCCTATTTTGGAGTGCTTTGAATGATTCATGAAGAAGAGATGGCACAAATCAACACAGAATCAATTTGACACACAAACACACACACACACACACACACACACACACACACACACACACATACGAATGCGTGGGTGACATTGAAACACGCATGCACCACTTACTCTGCTCCACACATGCACACAGTCACAGAGACAGCAAGTGCACAGAGAGGAGAAAAAAAACAACAAAGACACACACACTTCAAGTCCATCTCACGATCTCACACACACACACACACACACACACACTTTACCTTTGAGTTTAACAGGCTGCAGCATTCGTGTGGAGATGGCGGCTGATAGAGAGTGTCAGCAGAGTGAGTATCATGGAGCACTGTGGAGTGAACTCAGAGAGAGAGAGGGGGAGAGAGGACATGACACACGGAGGAGGGGGAGGAGATGGAGATAAGAGACAATGATATAGATGAAAAGAAGAGAGAGAGAGAGTGTTGTGTGAGATGTTGTGTGTTGTGTGAGATGTTGTCTGAGGATGCAGAACAGTCGTGAGCTTTCATCAACCAGATGTGTATTTTTACAGCTCATGGCAGCGAACATAAACACGGCTGAGCCCCGGGCCAAGTGGAACATAGAACACAGAAATGATGCAGCTTGTGGAATTACTGCAGTAACACGAGAGACATGCCACACAGCCGGATGACCACGTCCACCGTCCGCCATATTTGTCTTTCTTCTGAAGTCACTTTTGATCACAGCAGAAATCAAATCGTCTCGTCCAAATGTTAAAAAAATCAGTTGAAACCGTCCTCATGTCTGACGACTCCAAAGTTAGTTTTTTTTACTTTAATCATTTATTTGAATCAGGGACAGTGTACAAAAAAAACATTACTCTCAGAAGAGAAGAGATGCTTTGTACCAAATTTAGCTAGCTAGCTCATTTCCATCTGTTGTCCCTGACTTAAAGGTCCCATATTCTGCTTTTTCTGGTTTTATATGCTCTTTAGTGTGTTTTCAAAGTGTCCTGTGCATGTTTAGACACATCTATGTGCAAAAATTCAAAGTCCGCGGAAACGCAGCTTCTCCTACGTCCTCCTGTTAGCTGCAGCATTAGCTGCATGTAACGCTCGGTTCTAGCCCCCCTCGATAAAAATGTGTCAGTGCGGCGTCATTGTCAGTGTGAGATCACTGATCTAAGCCCATTGGCTCGTTGTGGCCCAGCAGCTCATGTTGAAATTTCCGAGAAGCGTGCTGAGCAACTGACCAATAACGACAGAGCGGATCGGCAGACCAATCAGAGCAGACTTGGCCCACGTGGGGTCTAACAGTGGGGGCTCAACAGAGTGCAGCTGACGGACTCAGAGCGGAGAGGGAGCAAGGAGGAGCAGTACATGAAAACAGACACTTTTTTCTAACTTTAGCTATTGTGAACGTACAAAAGTAGGAACATAGATTAAATATAAGAACCCCAAAAAGGGCATAATATGGGATCTTTAAAAAAAGTTGGTTAAGATTTGAGTATCGTCTCGTGTAGCCAGCCTAAAGCGGTGTCTCTGTATGCTCAGAATGCAGTTTCCATTTTTGGGTCCAGCCACCAAGGCTAAATCCACCTGCCAACTGAAAGAGGAGGGAGGGTTAGAGAGCGGTCAGGGCGGCGAGCCAAGAGAGGTTTTTTAGGGAGCTAAGAGAGGAAGGTGTGAGGTGAAAAGGAGAGATTAGACAGGAGGAAATAAGAGGCGGTGAAAGATTATGCACTCTCAGCTTTTAGTTCATACAGTCATGTTAGATTAAGAGAGGAGGAGGAGGAGGGAGGGGATCAGAGGGGAGGGAGGAGGAGAGAGAGGACACACAAAGAAAGAGAATTTTAAAGAAGAGGAAACATCTATTTTTACTCGGCTGACACAGAGGCCGTGAGTACAGATTAAAACATAACATCCTTTGACATGTTCTGGACACTTTCATATTTGACTCCATCCTTTTGTCTCAGCAGTGGAAACACACACTCTTTTGTCCTCGGCTCATAAATGTGGGTGCCGCTTTTTACCTTTGATGAAGCTTTATTTAGTGACAGCTTTAGAGCTCGTCATTATCATGTTTTATAATCCATCTGTGTGAAGAAACTGTGTGTTAATGTGGTCACTGACACTCTGCACATGGCCCCTCCCACCTGTTCTTTACAAAGTGGGGTGAACTTCATTACTGCGCTGAATATTCATGCTCATGTTGCCCTTACTGTTTTTATTACAGAGAAACAACAATACAAGGCTGCATCCAATTATTGGAGCTGGTGTTTGTGTGTGCAGGGAGCAGCTTTAATTTTCTCTAAAACCATTTCAGTGTTACTCCACTGATCCAGGTTTATAGTTTCAAGGATCTTCATGATATTTACAAAGCTGTAAAGCTAACTTAGGATAGATTGACTGAAAATAAACCAAGGATAATTACTGTAACTGAGTCATTTTGGTAACCCTAACAAAGACTCAGTGGTCCAAAAGTTAGGACCAACTTTGTGGAGCACATGCTCCGCCACTGACACACATGATCCTCTGGGGGGGGGGGGGTCTTATCAGATAGAGTTTCTAGTATTTTTTAAAGCAGGATTTGTTTAAAGGATCCAAAGAATCCAAACCTAAAGTAAATTTTACTTTAATTTTACTTTAATCTGTTCCTCTTCTCCTGCATATCTTCTTTTATCTTGAAGGTTATATATCAGGCTGTAGAGATTAGTCATGAATAGATGTATGAGTCAGGGATCTTTTAGGAATGGACTCAATCCTGGTAACAACGCAAAACACTTAAAACATCTCAGCATTGTCAAGGTCAAGGTCAAGGTTTCTCTATTTGAGAAATGTGTCTTGGATACGGGGAAATTGCTGCAGAGACAAAACAAAGAATGGATAAATAAAAACATCAGTTATTACAAATGTGCAGAACATTAGTTTATCCCTTCTGCTAAGGTTCCCACTCCTACATACACAGCACAAACCACTGAGACACAGACCCTAAGCCACTCAAATATACACATACTGTTACATACATACATGGTTACAGTTACTGGCACCTTGGGGGCCTCCTGTGTTTCCGTTCATCCTCCATGTTTTGCTCATTAATGAGCTTGACTGAGAGAGTATTTTTCAATGTTTGTGTAGAAGTCATGAGTGGATCTGTGCAGCAGCTGCAGAGCCTCCTGACTTCCTGTCACACTTGAACCTCCTGGGGTCTGATTAAAGGCGAATCCTGCCATGTTTTAAACATGCTCTCAATGTTTGAATACTTTGGGGTGTAAATGACAGAAAAAAAAGAGATACCCTCGGTTTTGGAAAATGACTTCAGCTGGCTGCAATGAAACGCTAGAAAGCAAAATACCCTCGAAGAACGTCTAGTCAAAGAGCCTGTTGTTGGTGCTAACAGGCTCTGACTGATAACTTTACAAAACAGTGTTTACAGGAGGACAGCTTTTGTTAAAGAGTCGGTGTGCTGTTTTTAACCAGAAAACAGCCAAAGTGTCCGCTCCAGGGCTGCCTGGATCTGAACGTTTGTGTTCCTGTGTGACAGTGTTCCAGTTTAGATCCAGCATTCATAAGACACAGTAAAATACAAAATGTGAACATTTACACACATTTCATTGGTTGTTGCCTCACACATGAACATGAAGTTGAATTGTCACATTGCGGCTGCACAGCTGTGTGTGTAGAGGTTTTGCATTGTGAATATTCATTTGAGTTGAAATCTGTTTCATAAGCAGAGATAATCGGCTGGACGAGGCGTTGTGGGCAGTGTGTGTGTGTGTGTGTGTGTGTGTGTGTGGTGGAGGAGGTTTTTTTGTGGGTGGGGAGGGGATGTGTGGGGGGGGTTAATGAGCTGCAGCAGTGCAGTGAGACCGGCTGCTGTGACAAGGAAGATAATTACAATGAGTCACAGTTGTGGCCCTCTGTCATATTATGCAGCTCTTTAAAAGGATTTATTTACCCTTCGTTTAGAGAGGGAGGGCTCTCACCGAGGACACTCTTCTTCTTCTGGCAGATCATTAGAGTGAGTAACACTCAAAGATGCATCAAACACAAAATCGAAATCAAAACAGGGAAACAAACAAAGTCGATCCACAGAAGAATCATGAACCGCAGTTCTACAAACTTTTAGCTGTTTCTCGTATCATGTAAGATAAACGTCAATACGACCGGATCAGTCGTTTACATTTGAAGGTGTGTTTGTCTGACGTGCTCAGAATACAGCTGCGTGTGTGTGTGTGTGTGTGTGTGTGTAGACCTGGTCCAGCTTGTCTGATAGTCCAAATGCTAATACATTCATGCATCAGCACTTTTCTTGTTTACTTCTTTTACTTATACAGGAAACTATACAACATCATCAGCATAAAAAAAGTTTCCCCCGCTGAATGCCATTAGCCCATATACCAACTTTTAAAAAGGAAAAACCACACAATAATAAACTATTAGCCTTCCCGGTGAATGCACACCTCCCCTGCAGCACTCCTCCTTTACTTAGCATCAAAGTGTGTCTAAATATTTTGGAAGCCCTCTCTCTCTCTCGCCCTGTTTTCACATCGTCCTCTTTAAAAAGGCCTGAGCGTTCACAGCAGCAAACAGAAGAGGAGGAGTGGATGATATCATGATGTCAGTGAAAGCTTCAGATGGAGTAAGGTCTACTGAAAGGACATCCGCGACCACTGTGGAGTGTAATGTGGACCACCAGCTATGATGTTCACTAAGTTTCAGACAATAACCGGCAATTTCCACATAGTCTGTGCATTCTGCGTTCCCGTCACTGCCCTGGTTTTGCTCCATCTAATGCCGCTGTCCATCCAGTCTCCACAACCTCAGAGGTGTCTCCAGTGAATAAAGGAAAGTACAGCTAACCCTTACAGCATGGACACTGTTTACCTTCAGATGAAATTAAGGCAGTTTTTTTATTTCAGCACGTTTCAACAACAAGGCAATTCAAAGTGCTTCACACAAGACATCAAAAGCATCATGACAGAGGAAAGAAAAGAAACATTAAAATAGAAAATTTAAAAAAATCACTGAAATTATTAAATCTGAAAATATGTTCAAATAAAAATAATTAAAAAAATCAATTCAAATAATAATTACAGTGCAGAGTAAAAGTATAAAATCTTATTAAAATTGTTTAATTAAAGGCAGCTGTAAACAGGTGTGTCTTCAGCCTCGATTTAAAAGAGCTGAGAGTTTCAGCAGACCTGCAGTTTTCTGGGAGTTTGTTCCAGATATAGGGAGCATAGAAACTGAACGCTGCTTCTCCGTGTTTGGTTTTGACTCTGGGGACAGAGGGCAGACCTGTCCCAGACGACCTGAGCGGTCTGGATAACCCTTTCACCTTTTGTTAGATCAAAATCACAAACCCTTTCCCACTTCACAAGACACTTTTATGAAAGAATTAGTTCAGCAGTGTCCTGAAATGTTGTATTTTAGTATGCACGTTGATATTTGAAAACATAAAAATGAAATGACAAGAAGCTTCTTAATAAAGAGGTCGATGTCAGTCACCTAAAACAACAATGTGAGACCTTCAGGGGGTCTACTTGCCAAATTGCTGCCATTCCAGCTGTTTTTGTGGCTGAAGCAACGTTTTGTATCTACAAGACATTTTAAACACAGTGTGATTAAATATATAATATGGTCTTTTTACTCAACATGTTAGCGATGCTATCTGGACATCAAAGTGATCGTCTGGCCTTTAAAACTCGAACACATCCAAAGATCTGCATTGCCTTGTGAGATTTGTTATGGAAAGAATATGAAAGAGAGAGAGGAAGAAGAAGGAGATGAGAGGGGGAGGAGAAAAGAGGAGCTCAGTGTTCAAACCTGATTGATCAATCCAAGATTTGCTCATATTTGAATACAGCTCCATCCCACAATCCTGGCTCTCTCTTTCTCCTGGAATCACACTCCATCTTTCTTTCTCTCTCTCTCTCTCTCTCTCTCTCTCTCTCCCTCTCTCTCTCTCTCCTGGTGTTTGTAAGTCATCAATCAGATACAGAGATGCGTAAATGGAATGAAATCCGTCCTGATAATTTATTTTGCGGTTTTTGCCTCCATTCGGTCCTCCTCGTCCTCGTCCTCCTCCGTGATGACATCCATTTGTCAGCTGCCTCTGCGTCTTGTAAACGAATCCATTTGGCTTCCGAGTCGCTCTGTTTCTTCATTGCAAAGAGATGCAGTTTAGCAACAAAATGCTTCAAAGATGAAAAGAGAATCGCTGTCGAGATGACTCAATGGGTTCCACTTTATTCTCACCACATTAAATCTGACTCATCATTTCCTCCGTGTGTCATTTACCTCTGGTGCACTTCCTCTTTCTAACTGCGCTTGTAAAAAGATAAAGTAACGACCTGCACCCTAATTTGTTTAACGTGACTCTGGAATGGATTCATTTCAAAGCCAAAGAGCTTCACAGTTATTGAGAATACATCAGTGAGACAGTTGAACTCGCTGTGATGAATCTTCACATTGTATTCTAAACACTTTCCTGCTGCCCCCAACAGCTCACTAAAGGACTGGATGTGGATCGATCCCCTGATAATCTCAGGGGAGATTCTCTAGTCTGTTGGGGTCCTAAGCAAAACTTCATAGGGGGCCCCTCCTACAAGCATTGATCAGCATCACGTCTGCCAGGGTCCCGACCCTGAGTCATCGTTCTGTTTTCACTCCCTCACAGATCATTCCTCTTCACTGACTTCCATCGACAAACTTCGGTTTGTAAATGCAAGCGATGCTTCCCAGTGCGTGGACAGGGAGTGCTGTTAGATGGGGCCTCTTTAGGGAGGTTTTCTGTCATTGCAAAATTTGCACATGTTGAGCCCCTGCTGTGGTATAAAGTTTGTCAGCCCTTGGGGGGCCCCTTACTGGCCTGGGGGCCCCCCAAGCAATCTCCTGCCTTGCCTGTTTTCAAGCAGCGCCTCTGGCTAAACGTATAGTCCCCCACTACTGCGGATTTCTTGTTTTATGTTTGCTGAAAACAAAAGTCCACAGCTGATATACCACAAATAGTGGATGAAGCCTGAGTGACATCACCCATCTGTTCCTGCAGGGGGCGCTGAACTCACCCTAACTTTACATCAACTTAACGACAGGCTGAGAGCTGGAGCTGAGGCGGGTTTTAAACCTCCTGACAAACCGTTACACCGCGCCCACCTGTCAATCAGGTCAGCTACACGCCTTATTGTGAATAACTCTTATCCTTCATCAAATCAAAACTGATGAGTCATCAAAACATTCACCCCCCGTACAGTGTGTGTCCATCGAGACATGAGCTAATCACACCTATTTGGTTTTTTGAACCAGGCTGTAAACATGTTAATCTCTGCTGTAAAAACAGGCTTTTTAGAATGGGTGTGTATGTGACTTCCTGTGCTTCTGCAGCCAGCCTCTAGTGGACACTCGAGGAACTGCAGTGTTTTGCACTTCAGCATCAGCTTAATTTTTCAACAGCGGAGGTTGCCACTTGTATAAATCTGATTCCTGAGCCCAGAAAACAATGCATATCATCCATAAAACATTTCAAAATGAAGACATGTAACAATGACAGTGCTGATCTGTTTGGTTTGGAATATAGGTCTTACATGGTGCCGTCTTGTTATATGATGAGTTGAAGGCTATTTGTATCCTTCGTTGCTTTTATGTTGTGTTTTTTTTTTTTTTTTAAACGCTCTGTTAAAGGGCGAGATTACAGAGTCTCCTTCAGATGCTCCTCCTGTATTTGTATGATTTGATTGCTATTTCTGACGTCAACAATTACGAGATCTGCAAAACAAATTTAGACGTAAAAACTTTAGGAGAAAAAAATCACAATTTAATTCTGCTTTGTTCTTGTTTTTCAGGTTTCAGGAAGGATTGATCTGGCAACTAGATGACAGAAAGGTAAGTGATTGTCTTTATTTAAAAATCCAGGCAGGTCGCAGTGTCTCAATCAGCGATTTATGAACCACCACAGGCATGTGTTGTGTAATCCGGTGCTCGTTGTGCCTGACTGCTTTGGAATCAGAGACTGAACTTCATATGAACTGTGAGAAAAAAACAAAGCTCTGTCTGTGTAAAGGAAGATGGAGGGATGGATGTCTGGGTCATCGGATGTATATAAATTGTATGAACAGATGGACTGGGATTATAGATGTAATAGCTTTAGCATTAATAAACGATTAAATGCATAGAAGGGCGAGAGTTTATAACATGGTTATTCTTGAAGAGGCGGATGTACGGGATTACAAGAGACAGTATTTGGATCCTGAAAGATGTAATCACAACAAAACCCTGAAACACACACACACACACACACACACACACACACAATCAGTAGCTGCCCACCAATCATCTAAAGAGGCCATCACTTAACTGGCCTGCTGACCGCTTGACTGTCCAATATCTGTCTGGATAATGGACGTCCATCCACTATCAGATCAGAGAGGACATTATCTGGACCGCAGTAATGACAGAGCGTCCTTTATCTGATCACAATGGATCCACCATGTTGTATCACCCGTTAAGTAAAACTGGGGTCGTTCATCCACGCTCGTTCGCTGTGGGACCGCAGATAAAAGAGCGGAGTGGACTTCCTCTGCTATTGACGGACGGATGGATGGATGGAGGTTAATGAAGTGTTTAATTAGCGATGTTGTTTATTGTAGCAGTTAGTGAACACTTATGGAGCATACACACATTATGGTTGCAGGACAATTATTACTCTGAATTTATGCAGCATGACGGATCAGATAAAGTTAGAGGGTGGACAAGTGAAGGCAATGCAGAAGAGACTCAAACCTGCTCTCTTTCTATTGTCCAGCAGGGGGAGACTGCACTGATTGGAAAGAGACGTATGTTAGTTAATGAGGCTAGTAGTCGACATTTCCCCCATGACCTCATTAAGCCCCGTTTCCACCAAGTGGTCAGGTTTGGTTCAGTACAGTTTGGTATGGTTTGGATACAGTAAACCCTGATCTTGCTTGTGTTTCCACAGCCATCTGTACCCTTACACATCACAGTGATGTGACATGGCACAAACGGCCAATAAATTCAACAAATTAGAAGAACATGACGCAGTAAACAAAGATCACTGACTCCAAGAAAGGTCTTCATCTCCGAGGCAAAAAAACAAAAACAGACTTAAAATGACCCTCTTAAAATCTGCAGGATATTCAAACATGGTGCGTTTTATGTTCCTCCTTTATGACCACTGTCACACTGTTGGGAAGTACAGATTATTTTGACCAATCAACGGACTGCAGTGTGTCTAGCTCCAGCCTTTAGGGTCAGATTGGTACGCTTGGCACCCAACAGAAGCATACCAAAAAAGTAGGACGGTACGGATCAGTTATTTTGGGTACCATTCCAAACTTTTAAAAGTGGAAATGCCAATAAATGTGTACCGTACTTGACCGAACTGAACCGGACCGCTTGTTGGAAACGCGACTTTTCTAGTCTCAGTCCCTTCCTTGATGTGGAGTTCCTACTGTATGTTCCCATGAAGATTCACTTAGAGGGCAAAGCAGGGTGCTGCAGGACTTTGGGTGCTACTTTGGGGATTGGCACTTCAATACCACTTCAACCTGAGAGGTTTCGTCATTGTCTTAAAGGGATAGTTTGTTGTTTTTTTTAAGTATGTTTGTATGAGGTTCTGATCAATACTCAGAATATAATCCACAGGCCAATGCCTGATAAACATTTACCCTGATGTTGTTCTGTAGATGGTTGGTGGGGCCTGTGATTCTATTGGATGCAGATATAGACACTAAGGTAAAGCGTCCACTGGTTCTGTAGGGCTGCAGGATTGAATATTTTCACATCTATCCCCCCTCCATCGGCTTGTCCACACAGTATGACGCCGCCATGTCGGGATGTTGTTCTCATTCAGT
Source organism: Labrus mixtus (assembly GCF_963584025.1). Taxonomy (NCBI): domain Eukaryota; kingdom Metazoa; phylum Chordata; class Actinopteri; order Labriformes; family Labridae; genus Labrus; species Labrus mixtus. The sequence continues at coordinate 28,407,537 of NC_083620.1, forward strand.
CTCATCCTCATTGTAACTCAGGCATGTTAGACACACCTGTGTACATATGGCACCGCTGTTACGACGATGATTCATGTGATTGTTATTAATGAGCCGCTGCACCTGCTGCTGATTTGCAGAGAACGACTCGTACTCACCTGAAGCCTGATTGCAAAGGCTCAGCTTGACTTAACGTCTACATCACCACCATCTTCATTAAACATGAAATAATGAGGTAATAATATGATATAGATGAAGACTTTGACATGTCTAAAGCGATGTTTTATGGCAGAGGAGAAGCTGTTTCAATCAACTTTTTCACAGCTCTATTTTGTGCACGTTTATAAAAGACAACAGACTTTAAAGTGTGTATCAGCATGAAATACAAGACAGGGAAACTTCCAGAGAAAGTGTTCATGCTGTTCTGTTTCTGCAGCTTCTGTTGAAGGCTCAAACCGGCTAAAGTCTGCAGGTCAATAAGTCACTTCCTGGTTAATGTCAACTAGCTGACATGTTGTTTACATGTTGTTTTTCTCAATAAAGGTTGGCTCCATTTAAGTGTTTGTGCAGAGTTACTTTCATTGCAAAAAAAAAAGATCAATATTCTGAATATTGGAGAACAAGCAATTGAACACAAGCCCCGAACCAGAGGCAGAAACACACAGAGACGGAGTTTTAGTCTTTGAGCGTTTTTTTTATTAAAAATGCAGCAGGAAGGAAGAGAAACAATTAATACTCTGCGAGGTTGCTCAGTGGGACCAGAGGGAGGGAGTTTAAGACATTAACAGATGGATTATGTGATGCTTCATTGCTCCAATATGTAAGGAGCAGATTTGTCTCTGCTGGTGCTTTTGGAGACGTTTATTCATGACAATGAAGTTTCCTTTACAGAGAGTGAAGAAAACAAAGGACGGGCATAGAAACAGAACAAATAGATCAGATTTATTAAAGTCTGTCCTCATTCTTTTAAAATGGTTTAAAAGGCTTTGTGATCATTTCTAATGAGGCGTCACACAACTGGAAATAATAAAAAACTGATTTTGATAATGTTCATGGAAATTTAGCAAAGATATATATTTTTTGGGCCTTTATTTGAGAGATAGGACAGTGGATAGAGCGGGACCCCAGGGAAAGAGAGAGAGAGCCTCTGTACATGCAGAACAACCTAAGCAGCAACCTGAAGCAAAATGGAAGTGGAAGTGCAAAATCCTGCAGTTCGTCAAGTGTCCACTAGAGGCTCTGTAGATGGAAGAATATGTGCGCCTGTAGTGCTCCAACTTCTGGCCTGGCATGTATGCTGCAGTGTTTTGACTCTGTTTTGTGGACCTGTGTGCACAGCGGTAATCAAAGCGGTGTTGTCTGAACACAGTTTTTTTTTTACAAAATTGAAAAACGCTTGTTTCAGTGGATCATTTGCATGTACATGTGGACTAACTTTAAACATGAGGGTTACAGTAAAGACTGAACACTTTGAATCTGCAGTCAAACCTTCACTCAGGTCGAGCAACATGCTGCTGCTCTTCAGCCTTGATGTGCATCTTTTTAATAATTAATCTGTGTTTCTTCTACAAGAGCAGTTTTATTTTTTCCTCTCTGCCTCTTGTTCCAAATATATACAATTTTTAAAATCAAAATTAAACATGAGACAGACAGTTAGTTCCTCTTATTTTGCAAAGAAGTGATCATCTCCTCCGGAGCCGTTCCCTCCTGAAAGTGAATCACATCTTTGGACCGGTTTCTCTGTTTATCCCCTCAAAGAGACTCAAGAGAAAACTTCAAACCTGAAACCGTCTCTCGTATTTGATTGGGTTCCAGTAAAGACGGTCCCAGTACCGTCCTCTTCAATCGCTTCCAGTGGATTTATTTTAAGTCCTTAAAGTTTGTTGTGAGTTCTTTTGAAGTGTGTCCAAACTAAACCAATCCCTTTTCACACACACACACACACACACACTGCTGGCAGATGGTGTGTCCTCATCTTAAAGGGGCAGAGAGGCGTTTCTGAAGTCTTCTGTTTAAAGATCCAAACCATGAGACAGTGAGATATGAGATCCACTCAAACCCTGGACCAACGACAACCTGAACTGGATTTTTGCTGTTTTACAAATTGTACAGGCATAACACTAACAGCCTGACCTGATAGCACGGTTCATTTCAGCTGCTGTCTCTTTAAGACCTGCCTACCTGTGTGCTCTCTGGAAGCCTTCCAGGTGAGGGCAGAACGCTGCAGGGCTGCCGGGGGAGGGCTGCTCTCCAGAGCTGTGAGAAGAGAGTTGTAGAGGCTTGAATTTCGGCTTCAAAAAAGTTAAAAATTTTCATGAAAACATTTCGGCCATTTAGCGCCCTCTGTAGACTTATCTTGGGATTACTACAACATAGTTTACCTCATGATCTGAAACTTTGTTTAGTCTGAGCATCCAGCATTGTTACATTATATGTGAGTTGGATCAGCAGAATAGGTCGACATTAATAACTGGCTGTTTTAATTAATATTCATCCTTGTTAAATGATCTTCCTGAAACTCAGAACTTTTAGATAAAAGAGGCTGAAGTGTTCCACAATCTGCAGAGTCGGTGATGCTTCCCCTTATAGCTACGAGCTGCTCCATCCTCGTTTACTACCACCCCTGACAAACTGCCGTTGTAAAGCCTCTGCTGAACACAGCAGCTTTTTTGTCTCCTACTCCTCTACCATCCAGAAGGACACATGCAGACCGCAGCATCTCTTTTATCAGCTCTGTCGGCTTAAAATAGAACCCTGACAATGTGGACTCCCCGGGTGAAAAGACACGTCTGTGCTGACTGTGTCCTCGCTCCGTCTGCAGGTCTTTATTGGTCTTCTAGTCCGCCTTAGTTCATGGAGACAGTCTGGCAAACTGCAGAGCTGAGGCAGTGACGGCTCTCCAGCTGGACTCTGACATCAATTATCCTGCAGAGAGTTCCCACCTAGCAACACACTGACACACACACACACACACACACACACACACACACACACACACACACACACACACACACACACACACACACACACACACACACACACGTCCGTACACAGCTCGGTCATAACACCTCTGGTTTCACTCGCTCATTCCCCGTTGTGTCTCTGTCATTTACTCTCCTCTTTGTCCCTCCGTCTCTGTCACTATGACGCTGTCGTTGGCTCCCTCTTGTGCATTAACATCATCACAGTCTACTTTTCAAACAATCGTGCCTAATGTGCAAACGTCCTGAGGCTAGTTGTCTTTAAATAATGATAAAGTAGTTCTCAGTGAATATCAAATTGTAATTATTTTTCCAGAAGTGTCGATCTCTAACGGTGCGTTTGCTTCCCGTGTGGAAAATGAAACCTCTCGGTGTCCGTCTGAAGACGTTTATTTGTCTTAAATTAAATCTAATGAGCGCTGTTTGGATAGTTGCGAGCTCAGTGACACAACAAACAGTAAGGAGGAATAATTAGTGCTCAAAGAGGAACATGAACAGAGTGTACAGCGACATGACTCATGCACTAATTAAAGCTGATTTCAGCCTTTTCATTAAATCCATTAAGGTGATGGCAACGTTACATTTAGTCTTTTTATTACACGTCTCGCATCGTTCAGATCTTCCTGACAACGCGACATTACTGTCACAGCCTAACAGCTCACACAGCATTAGGTTATGATCAGTGAGTGTACTTTATGTCACTTACTGGAGTTCTAGTGGGAAGTCTTTGTTCTATTATCTACATGATGGTTTTCTGTGGAGGATAAGGTCGTCGACATTTTGGATGCTTTTTGATACCTCGTGTTTGAAAACGAAACAATCTCAGTTCACTTAATGATTATTAGTATCGTAAACAGAGAGAGAGAGAGAGAGAGAGAGAGAGGGACAGAGAGCGAGACAAAGAGAGAGAGAGAGAAAGATGGAGAGAAAAAGATGGAGAGAGAGAGAGAGGGACAGAGAGAGGGAGAGAGAGAGAGCAAGCAAGAGAGAGGGAGAGAGAAAGATGGAGAGAGAGAGAGAGAGAGAGAGAGGGACAGAGAGCGAGACAAAGAGAGAGAGAGAGAAAGATGGAGAGAGAAAGATGGAGAGAGAGAGAGAGGGACAGAGAGAGGGAGAGAGAGAGAGCAAGCAAGAGAGAGGGAGAGAGAAAGATGGAGAGAGAGAGAGAGAGAGATAGAGGGACAGAGAGAGGGAGAGAGAGAGAGCAAGCAAGAGAGAGGGAGAGAGAGAGATGGAGAGAGAGAGAGACAGAGAGAGGGAGAGAGAGAGAGCAAGCAAGAGAGAGGGAGAGAGAGAGATGGAGAGAGAGAGAGACAGAGAGAGGGAGAGAGAGAGAGAGAGAGAAAGATGGAGAGAGAAAGATAGAGAGAGAGAAAGAGAGCGAGGGACAGAGAGCGAGAGAAAGATGGAGAGAGAGAGAGAGAGAGAGAGAGAGAGAGAGAGAGAGGGAGAGCGAGAGAGAGACGTCTTGCTCCATTTAATCTTGTGTGCAGGAGTTTTTTTTCTTGACTTATGAAACTTGTCCAGACTCTGTGATGTAGCGTCATTTGTTATCTCTAAGGCTTAAGTCCCGCCCCCTTCATAAGTAACTGTAGTCTGGGGTCTGACACATTTGACAGGAAGATGAACGGTGATGTTCCTGCAATGATCGATATGCATCCCCCCTTTTTTTTCCCTTCTGGACCTGTCCGTGCCATCGGCTTCTCCTGCAGATGGATAAACCTGCCCAACTGTAAACGATGATAGAAGAAGAATAAAATCAACTCTGTCCACTCTGTGAGAGCTCAACTAGCGTTCAGGTAGCTAGCAGGATTGCAAACCTCACCTGGTGAAAACAGATGGTACTAAAACAGCTGCAGAGCTGCACAGAAACTGGACACAGGAAGTCAGTTAAAACCCCTTTTTTCCCGGGTGGGAGACCCCAAAACAGACTGCATCTTATAACCGATGCAACCTATATTCCAGACATTACGGTAAGTTGTTTTGCGTCATATAGCCACATGTTGTGTTGCAGATTAAATACTTTAGATGTGAGGAGGCCAGAGTAAAAATCAATGAGGAGCAGCAGCTGTTAGATCAGACAGGAAGTAACGGCCGCACTGAGATGATCAGAGGTCCACACTGACAGCTCCTCAGGTTATCGGACGGCCTCACTGTGGTGATTAAACACGATGCGTCTAATAATACGCTCCAGTCATCTGTGCAGGAAAGGACATTTTTAGTTGTTGCAAAGGCTTTCACATTTAGTCAAAGAGTGACAACTGTCGCCTGATTAAAACGAGTTTCTCCACAGAAGTTAACATCTTGTGATGCCCTCTGCCTCTAATACAGATTTTAATCTAGTTTTAATTTCCATCGAGGTGTTGTGGGAGTTTTTAGTAATTGCACAAGTTTACAGGACACAGAGTACAGAGCGGTGAAAAACACACGTCCTCTAATGGTTACATCTCCTCTGCCTCGGAGGAACCGTGCAAAAAAACAAAAACAATAATTGAACTCTGTATGTAATTAGATTAAATGTGTTCACTCTGTTTCAAAGTTATTTCAGCAATTCATAAAAAGAATCACAAAATCTATTAGTGATTGTAACCATCAGTCTGTGTTATTAGGAGGTGAGCTTTTTACCTTCAGTGAGCGAACCATTATCCATTCCCTCTCCCTCTGTGCCCACCTACTGCTGTCAGTTTACACACACACACACACACACACACACACACACACACACACACACACGCATTCACACACACACACACACACACACACACACACACACACACGCATTCACACACACACACACACACACACACACACACACACACACGCATTCACACACACACACACACACACACGCATTCACACACACATTCACACACACACACACACACACACACACACACACACATTCACACACACATTCACACACATTCACACACACACACACACATTCACACACACACACACACACACACACACACACACACATTCACACACACATTCACAC
>NC_083620.1:28415997-28475997 GCF_963584025.1 Labrus mixtus
GAAGTTTCTTGTTCTAAATCCACTCTGATCCTGTATTTGATCATGTCTATAAACCCCTCTATTTCAGCCCTGCTCAGAACAGGCTGTTTCTGTGTCTGTACCTTTAAATATGTAAATGAGCTGTGTCTGACCACGCCCCCTCTCTGGAAGGGCTTGGGTGTACTCTGTGCTTTCTCGCTCCATGTCCTATTGTTTACGGTGAGAAGGCAGACTCAGAGGGCAGAACAAACACCTAGCTGTGGGAGTGTCACCCACCTGGGGGAGGGGTTACTGCCCTTTGTGATGTCATGAAGGGAACGAAACGGCCTGTTTGAGCACACATTTTCTGAAAAGTGGAGCAGGCAGAAGACGGAGAGGATGGACTTTTCTCATCATTGGGGGCTTTGTAGACAGACTAGAGACACATCTCATGTCCGGTTTTCGTGCTTTATGATTTTACTTTTCCCCTTTTCATTTATAACCGAGTATCTCTAGAGTTCTCTCTTTTGATTGGACGTAGTAAGACGTTTGAAGATGTGTCATCAGACTTCATATCTAAACTTAAAATCATCTCCATCAGGACTTCACAAAGACAGAAGTAAAGATGACATTTATGAAACCAGTGATGGAGCAGAGTCTTTCTTTTTTTCCCATCATTCATGTGTTTTTATTTCTTTGGACATAAAAGCATTGACTTCAGAGTATTTACCACGACTAAATGTCACATTTAATTGCATGATGAGCTCGTTTGTTCTTCCTGCCTTCTTTTTGTCTCAATCTTTATTTCTAAAGCGGATTCATGTACGACTTTTTCCCTGCAATCAATTAATTTTCTCCTGAGGATGAATTCACTAATCTCTCTCTTACTCATTCAACATGACTAAGTGCTTTTCTGTATCTCAAATAATTAATTTTTGAGTACCTCTAAAGATGTCTCTGATATCCCGTCTGCCTCCAGGTTCTTTTAAAGGTATAGTTCATTTATTTAGCGTGATGACCACGATGAACGCAGAGACAAATTATGAGAATCTTTTACTGGTTTTATCTTTCTCCTGAGGTCTGTGTGCTCATCAGGATGTTTCTAGCTGTACTCTCATTGGTCAAGGATCATCTGCAGACGCCATGCAATGAAATAAGTTTAATATCAGTGAAAGTAAAAATCTAATGTGAGGCTATTAAGGAACTACACCACGGTCGACTGACTTCAACGTCAACACCAGTAAACTTCCAACCAGTAGATGAGTTTCCATGTTAGGTGTTACCGACAAACTCTGTAGTCCTGGTAAGCCACTTGTTAGCAACCGCCTTTTTGTAAGAGGTGAAAACGTTTCAGAATTCACAAGTGAGGCACGTAAGGATGTATCTTAAGCTAGTGTTTACCTCAGACTGAAAACTACATTTTAAAAAATCCCAGAGACTTCGATCAGATGGAACCGGAAGTGCTAAAATGCGGCGCTCTTATTGTGCTGTGCTTGAATATCATGACTGTTTTGCAGGTTTGTGTCCTCTACAGCAGCCCGCTCTTTGTTTCAGTCTGAATTTTGACTTTTTTTTTACTTTAAACCGAACCAGGAAGTTTTATTGCATTTGCCAACGCTGTTTGTCTGATGAAGGTCTATTAAGGGAACGTACTAGTTTGCAAGTTAGAGACAGTGTGCAGGAAATTAGATTTACTTTATTAATCCTGCAATGGGAAATTCAGTTTTTACACTCTGTTGTTGAACTTGCTGCACACACACACAGGCTGAAACACACACACAGGCTGAAACACACACACATGCACAAACAGAATCCTCTGGACGTGCACTAATGGAGAGGTCTCAGAGTGAGGGGAGGCTGCACACAGCGAGCGCTCCAGAGCTAGTGGGTGGGTCCAATGCCTTGCTCAAGGGCACCTTGGCAGTAATCAGGAAGTGATCTGGCACTTCTCCAGCTACCAGACCAATTTCCAGACTGGAAATGTTCCCAACCCAAGTCCCTACAGACTGAGCTACTGCCTCCAATTTACCTTCAGGTTTCAGTTTGATAGCCTGGTCCTATCCAAACTGCAGACTTCTCACGATGTTAACACATATTTTATAACCACAATCTATGCCCTCATATCCTTTTGTCCTTACATATGTTATAGACTGAAATACTGAACCCATATATCGGCTTATTTTTGTTCGTCATTGCCGCACACAGAGGATAAAGTCCCATTTTTGAATCATCATCAGTGTCCCAGAGAATCTTTTAATATCATTTATAGCCTCTTTTGTAATGACCGTGATGTAATCTACGATCGCAGCGAGCGGAGGAACAGCGCGGCCTCGGAGTGTTTCTCTGAATCAGACGTGGAGCCGGGTTGAGATTGGAGCTGCTGGTAATTGTGGTCTCTCTCTGCCTGCTGATAGCGGCTCTCATCATTTCTATCTCTGAGCCCATTTACACAGCCGTGTTTCACATTTAGCTCTGATAGGCTGTAATGCTCTGTGACACCACTCCGACACACACACACACACACACACACACACACACACACACACACACACACACACACACACACACACACACACACACACACACACACACACACACACACACACACACACACACACACACACACAGTTCAGCGACTCATTCAGGCTTTGAAGAGAAGAGAGAGGCAGCAGCGGACTCTGTTACACTTTCTTTGAATGTGAAGATTTTCTGCATGTCTGTCGATTATTTCATTATCCTCAGAAAGTCTTCAAGACTTGGACAGATCAGTGTGGGGCATTATTAAACCATCATGGTTTATTTGACAGCAGAGACGCTCGGTGGAGTGTGAGAAGGAGAATGGCATGGAGCAAAGGAACCCAAACTCAAACTGGTTCCAGGTTTGGAGTCTTAAACGTGCTGTCTTAAGGGCGTTTTCACACCTAACCTGTTTGGTTCGGTTACAGTGATCTTGAGTCCGTCTACCAAGCTAGTGCGGTTTGTTTGGGCTGACGTGTAATCTGTCAATCAAACCCTCATGTGGACTAAACAACCGTGCAGAGACCAATTGAAAAGGTGGGTCTCAGTCTCCTTTTTTTCAGACAGATCTTCAGAAACAGTTTGGGTGGATGAGCAGGTCCTGGTTCAGGAGGACTAATGTGCTTCTCCTTCGGGCGTCTCCAGTACCTCAGCATATTATATCCGAGCAGCAGTCATTTTTCAAACTGTATCGTTTACCTACCTGCAAACAAGATAAAAATCATCGAGCAGAGCCGACATCTCTCTGTGTAGTCGGAAGTTTCTCCTGAGCAGCCACAGCCAATCAGGAGTCAACTTCAGGGAGTTTTCCTGCAAAGAATTCAGACCAATCAGAGAGCAGGTTCCTCGTGCGTCACACTTGAGGTGATGATGAAACAATGTAACGAACTGGTCCATGATTCAGACCAGAGCAAACGATCTATAGGTGTTAAACCTGATAACAAAATCTGATGTCTCAACTTACCGTCAGAACTTGTGATGGGAGTTTATGCAAACTCTCTTCATCCCTCTAAAGGAAAATCATAGCTTCTACAACAGTTCATTATTTTCTGGTCCTTCTGGTCGATGAGCTCATTAACAATAGGCAGCAGTGTCGTCGGATCGAAGTGTGTTTGTTTCAGTCGTGTGTGTGCTTGTTCTCACATCTCAAACGTGTTGCTGTGTAAATCATGAAACCAGCAGGAATTTTCCGGTTCCCCAAGTTACTCGAATACTTGCGTTAATTGGGTGGCCAAGATATCTCTTTTCCCCTCCGTGTGAAAAATCATCAGCAGGCACATCCATAATCATCCCCTTCTCTCTGAGTTACTGTAGGGAGGGGAGTTAAGCAGAGACTCAGATGCTCAGGGATTAAAAGTTGCGAGGCAGCAGAGCAGAGGAGCAGCAAATTGTTGTCATTAAGAAGATGAGGAGGAGGAGGAGGAGAGAGAGGAGGAGGAGGAGGAGGAGGAAGAGGGAAGAGAAGGAGGAGGAAGAGGAGGAGTAGGAGAGGGAGGAGGAGGAGAGAGGGAAGAGGAGGAGGAGGAGGAGGAGGAAGAGGAGAAGGAGGAAGAGGAGGAGGAGGAGAGGGAGGAGGAGAGGGAAGAGGAGGAGGAGAGGGAAAAGGAGATACCATCCCGTCTGCTTTTCTCTGTAGTGAGACAAATTAATTTTGGAGAGACTGTGTTGTTTTGAGTCCTGGACTCTTTATGGGAGAAAACTTTAGATTGAAGAGAAGTATGTGTAACGGCCAAAAGGAGTTTCCTCTGAAGGGTGTCTGTAGGTTCAGGAGCTCAGAATAGAGCCGCTCCTCGGCATCTGTAGGAGCCAGTTGAGGTGGTTCAGTTCCTCTGACTCGAAGGCCTCCTGGTCGATTCCCTCTGGAGGTCTTCAGGGCACGTCCAAATGGGAGGAGACTCAGATCTTGCTGGAGGGATTATATATATCCCTTCTGGCCTGAGAACACCTTTGGATCCCCCAGGAGGAGCTGGAAAACGTTGTTGGGGAGAGGGAAGTCTTGGGCAACTTTGCATAGCCTGCTGCCACAGAGAGCCAGCCCCTGATAAGGGGAAGAAAATGGATGGGTTGATAATTTGATGTAGAAAAAACACCAAAAAATGACACTGCAAGATTATTTTATTCACATCAATTCATAAAAACAGGTGCCCTATCTTTTGTCTCCCTTTGCCAGCATATGTCAGCAAAATAAGCTGTAAACAAAGACCTCTTGGAACTAACCATCGAGGGGAATAAACAGACATGAACATAAAACAGGAAACAGAAGAAACACTCGACTCAGAGGACACTTGTGATCTGCTGCGAGTCTCTACTAATCAGCTGCCGGCTCTGATGAATGAAGCCACGCTGAAGTATCGATTCTTTCAACAAAGGCTGAGGTACGCCTTGCTGCTGCAGCTGTAAAAGAGAAGCATGCAGATTAAAAAATGTTCTTCAAGTTTCTGATAAAAAAAGGAAATCTTGCTGTAAGACAGAGGAGGAGGAAGGAGGGATTCAGGGGAGTTTGGAGAACAGCAGCGAGGAGTCCATTCTGAAAGAAGGGGAGTGAGAGTTGTCTTTGAACAGCAGTAATGGGAGCAGGCAGTTTCTGGACTGCAGACAGAGAGAGAACCAAAGCCAAGTATTGACCCAGCTGACAGCTAGCTGTTAGATGTAGCTAGCTATCTATCTAGCAGCAGCACTGGGTCAAATTCCTTCAGGAGCTCCTTCAACAAAATCAAGCGTGAAAGATTTGTTCTGCTGTCTGGCATCCTCAAACGCAGACACATTTAGCAACTCAATTAGCAGCCCGGCTCATGCACGCTCATTACCTAATGGAAGTATGCACATGCATAATCTATCTCCATGGTTACTTGTGTTTTTCTGCTGTTTTCTGGCTGATGTGCTCATTTTGGGCTTTATGTGTTTCAACATGTACGTACATCACAGGCTTACAAGTAAAACATGGAGTACAGACACAGTGTTGAGTCACATTTAAAGTCTTTATATGTGATTTTTCACACTTAAATGTAGAAATCAAGTATATCCTCTGAAAATAACTCTGTGAGTCATGACTGTCTGTGATGTTTTCAGAGTTTTCAGAGTCCTATCTTCACTTTGTTTACATCGCCAGGACGGCCGGCTGACTCCTCCCCTCGTGTATAAAAGTTGTTTAATTGAGGGACTAGAGAAAAGAAGGAATACACAGAATAAAGCCATATACTGTAGGTCGGGTTCTTAATTGGTGGGTTGTGAGCATGTGCCTGGAAAAAACCTGGTGTCAAACAGTCGGTCAAACACTTTTTTAAAACTTATTAGTTTTGTTCAGTTTCTTGCTTCCCTAAGATGTTTTGCTCGGTTTGGGGTACAGAACAGTTGACGGAAGCTGCACCATTTTTGCATTAAATAAATCTGATTGGTTGCAAAATATCAGAAATTTGGGGTCGCTGTTTTTTAAGGAGGAGTTGGTGGTTGATCCTGAGGCTAGACGTGTTGAGAAACACTGATATAGAGTCACCTGTGCAGCAGCTTGTTATGCCTCATATTTGCATGTGAACCTATTTGTGCAGGCTGCAGTTTTTATTACAGGAAAAAAAAGATGAATGGGCTGAAAGTAAGGGATCAAACAAACACAGGATCCTTTAGAAGACCACCTGTTTTTGGGATTTGTTATGCCCTCACAGAGTCAGAAATGAGGAACAGAGACAGTGGGATATGACAAATGGGGGAAAGGAGCCACAGGTCATAACCACTAGGCTACCGGCGCCATTGCAGGAGTATAAAGTCTCTCCTGTCATGGCTGTCACATTAAGTCCATACAGCCACATTAACCACACAGTCCATAAAGCAAAGTGTAATAAAAAAGTCAAGTATTGCAATAATACAAGCAGCGTGTTGGCACAGCTGGCTGCGATCCAGTCAGAAGTAAAATAAATAAACACAGAGCGGGGAGATAGAAAAGATAGAGAACCTGATGATCTATCTGCCAACTCACTCTGGAAACCTGCCGGAAAATATTATGTGTTCATGTTCTTCACAAACACTTAACCCCTCAGACGGCAGCAGTGAAAATATGAACACACTGCTTCTCTTATCAAACATTCATATGTGATCGTGTGAAACAGCTGCCAAGGCAAACACAATACAAACACTCCAGGTGAGAGGAGGCACAGAACATCTGCAAAACTCAAACTCAAACCTGAAGGTAAGGAAACAAATATTCAAATATGATACATTTGAAACAGAAGTGCTGGCCATGTTTTTAACATTTGAAGTGTGTGAAAAGGTTCTCCCATACCTGTCACTTGCCCCCACCTTCCCTACACTGACAGCAGCTTGCAGAAGTAATAAGGCTGAGTGAAATCACCTGAGCCTAATTGGACAGAGTGAAGCCTTCAGCTCAGCCAGATTCTGGGGGAAAGATGTTTGTTGGTGGCAGCTTGTGTGTGAGCCTGTGTTTTCTTTCAGTTTATTTAATAGTTTATTAAGTTGTTTTATTAGATTACCCGGGATTTTTGTTTTTGCTATTTTTGGTTAATAAATCAACCACCTTATTTTTGTATCTATTTCTGCCTCCTGACATCTTTTTGCTCATCACCAGTGCGAAACAGCCACACTTAAATCCCAATTTTAATGTTGACTTACAATCGGTAATGTTGCAAAGTGTAAAACCACCACACTCATCTCACCTGCAAGGACCTGACTGTTAATTATTTCAAACTCAAGATGCTTTATTGGCACTAAAGTTTCAAATCTAATGTCTCCAAAGCATTGATTTGTCTTTTCCTAAAAGGAGGAGAGAAGTGAGAAATACCCATCACAGCTTCCTGGGGCTGCTTGCACCAACAGGGCTCATGTCTGGTTTTAAGCTAAGTTGAATTTAGAAAGTTAAGACCGACTGAGCTGAAGATCAGTGATAAGCCCTGTTGGTGCAACCAGCGCCTACAGCAAAACCTCAAAGATATCATTTTCAAATTCTACAAAAATCTTAAAAACAAAACCACCAAACTACTGAACAAAGCAGCTGTAACCCAGAACTTATACAAAGTATGTGTGTATGGCATGCCAGCTCCATGCTCCCTCATCAGTCAACACCAACAGGACAGCTGGAGTTAGGAGACTTAAGGAGTTCCTGCAGTAATGACAGAATCATGCACAAAGAGGGCGAGATGATAAGATGAATGTTGTATAAAACCGCAAAAAACCCTGATGAGCACAACAACAAACACACATAAAGTCGATGTTCTGAACCGTCAGAACGGAGTGTGTTTTATTCTGAAAATAAACTGGATTTATTGACTCACCAGAACATTAAAATAAAAATGGCCGATCAGTTTATCAGCTGCTTGTTTCTTCTGAGACTCTGCACCTGAATCACATCACCCTGACATATTAACGTCTTCAGAGAACGTGGAGAGCTCTCAGAGGGGCTTTTCTGTCTCTGACCTTGACCTCTGCTCTCTCTGGGGTAACGAGACCTCTCTGCACGGATCGATAAGAGTGTCACATTAGCGGCTAACAGGAATGTGGCCGCTAACAGCTTCTTCATGCAGATCAGTGTCTCTGGCTGAAAGCGACGTTCTGTCAGCGTCTCTTGTTTGTCCAGCTGCTGCCGATCACATCTGACACCGTTAATAGGCTTTAAACACTAACTGACACATCTGGCACCAGCTCACTGACATGTGACAACAACAGAGATGAAGAAGTACCACACACACACACACACACACACACACACACACACACACACACACACACACACACACACACACACCTCAGCACTGTGCAGCTGGCACACACAACACGACAACATTTAGTCCCATTAATTAGCTGGTTAATCTCCAGTATGTTTTGATCTGATCTCTGTCTGTTTCATTCACATCTGTCTGGAATCAGCCTGGAAACACTCACACAGAGCTGCACTCTGAAGTGTGAAAACAACATCAGCTCAGTTTGACTTCAGATTTAATGACGCACCAAATCTGACACTTTGCATTACATTTATTTACCTTACTGTATGATCAGACATTTAGCAGCCAGTATGTCCTCCTTCTAACTTTAGATTCTGCTCCTGAATGCTCTGGATTTGTTTGGACCAGAGAAGGTAGGCGGTTTTAAGCCACCCCCCCACACGGCCGTTTTGGACGCCCCTCGGTTTGCCAGATATGAGAGCAGTTATCAGGTCAACAGGTGTTGCAGCGATGGAAGCGGGCAAGAGAAGTGGTTCAGATAAAAGTGATTGTACCCGACCTAAAAAGCCTCTGCATGTTTCTAATAAGCTCCACGAGCAGAAACGTGCTCAAACTAGGATCAATATTGGAGATGCTTTTGAAAAATGGAGAGAGGTTAGAACACAGAAAGGTTTACAGACCCATGCAGAGCTGGATAAACACTGAAGCTTCAGAGTCCACCACATGGTGACCTGTGTGAGCATCCACTCTAGAGGACTCTGGTCGTAGCTTTTCATGTAGGAGTTTGTAGTGGATCCTGGGGCTGGACCCGTCGAGAATCACTGGTCTGGAACATGAAAAGTACCGCTGTTACAATGCAACAAGCTGGCATAGAAAAGAAAGGGAACACAGTGATCAATGAAAGCTTTAATCAAATAATGAAACAGTCAATTAGCAGCAATTAAAGAGTTTTGTTTACTACGTGCTGTCAGCAGTTCGTCTTTGAAGTTGCACAAAGAGTTTCTCTGTTTCCTGTAATCACGTTGAGCCCGGTCGACAGTGATTTAAAAAGATGATGATGTTTCATAAAGGCGGCAGTGATGAATTGGACCTGGCTGTTCTGATAAGCAGGGTGGCGCCCGGCTGATGAGCCTCTTGTTTCATATAATGAGTTTTTATTGACACGGGTAGCTCGGCGTGATTAGCGGCGCTAATAGACAAACAACTGTCCGGTCTCATATACTCAAAAACAACAACAGCAGCAGCTGCTGCAGTGCGAGGCATCAGGGCCGCCGGAGGAGACACGAGTCAGCATTCAGGGAGGCGCCGTGTCTGACAGGAAACAGTTTTTTCTTCTTCTTCTGCGTCTTCTGCTGCTGCTTACATGAGCAGGAAATGTCAGACTGTGCGCTGGGTGTGGTCTAAACACTGGAACCACGTTAAGACGAACCTTTGGGTTCAGGGAAAATGATCAAAAACTTCTTCAGTCGTTGCCTAGCAACAGCAAGAGGTTCACAAACACCTTCGATTCTTACCTGTCGGAGTGATTCAGATTCAGATTTTTTATTGTCCCACAAGAGGAAATTTGCGTTGCAACAGGAGCACACAGAAGACAAGAAACACAAGGACAACATCACCATAAAACATAAACCAAAACAAATTAAAAAAATCAGACAACACAGCAAAATATAAAACCAAATAAAAACAACGCAAGAAAATCAGTCAAGAGCCCGTACCAGAATGGAAATTCAAGTTATCAAAGTGCACAGTGGAGGTGTGCAAATGTGCAATTCAAGTGCAAAAAAGAGCAACAAATAGCTAATTGTTGTTTAACATATTAATTGCACTTGGTAAAAATGAGACCTGGAGTCTTTTTGTCTTCCTCACAGGAGCTCTAAGACGACGACCTGAGGGTCAAAGGTCAAACTCACTGTGAAGTGGTATGTAAGTATGGCCCGGCTGATTATACGAGGTCAAAAGCCCAACCTGTGATTCAGTTAGTTTTTCCGCTGGTCCTGAACGATGTTTTCTGCGGAGCACTGGGGCCTTGTTGTCCCGTCTCCTGTGTTCTACAACGTGTGTTTATTTATTTGTTTTGTGTGTTTTTCTGTAACTGAACAACAGTCCCCACTCTCAGTCGTTTAACCGGACATGATTTTTTACTTAGCGCCTCTGTCGCGCTGCCCGCTCCACGTAGCCGAGATCTGAGCCGTGATGTGCAGGTATATGTCAGCACGGTGACTTGTCACCTGTTTCCTCACTCTCAGACATCGATTGTGTCCTCATGACATTTAAAGACGCCGCAGAAGCTTACACAGCAGGTCCTTTAAACCACCATCTCGCTCTGAGCTAATTGGCTGAATAAGTCCTGGGTCTCACGGCGACAGCCAATGACGTGTGAAGGGGAGACGACTGCTGAGTGGGGCGATGCGTCAGACTGACAGATGGATGCGTCTTCACTGTGTATGAAAGACACTTTTATATGTGCACAGAACCTCCGTTAACACACACACACACACACACACACACACACACGTGCAGGCAGAGTGTGAAGAGCGGAGCAGTGACCTGCAGCAGCTGATGAGTGATGTAACTCAGAGCAAACAGGAAGCAGATGTTGTTTCTGATGCTGATGAGAGGAGCAGGAGTCATTTATCTGCCAGAGGTCTTGCCTCTGAAGCACAAAAACACCTCATTCCCTCTCGTCCAATTGATGTCACAACCTCCATCTGTGGCCACTTTGCTCCGCTTATTTCTCATCCTTCTTCAAGCATTGCTGCAGGCTGCAGATTTTACTTTTCTAACAATATAACAAACATGACACACTTCATGTGCACATGTTATATACAGACAAAAACACTTGGGTGAGATGTTTCGTTTGTTGGCATGTTGCCGGTATAGATATTCAGTGTAAGAAACACATTTACGATAACGAGTAGGTTTCGACTTTTTCTCTTTCAGGAGAGAGATTGGCTGTTCAGGGATGAAATATCTCTTTTTAATGATTCTGATTTAAAAATTCTGTCAGAAACAGCTGGAAGTACAACATAACTTGTCAATAACGCATCAAACGTAGCTTTAAGTAGTAAAGTCCCCTTGAACAGTTTACAGAGTTTTGTATGATTCTGAATTGACTGTAGTGTTTTATTAAAATATTATTACCTTATTACAAAGTTACTTATTCATAATTTAACATGTTACAGTTAAGATGCATGATTGAACTACATGTTGACCATGTTTAAATTGTGTATTTATACATCTTATTTTTATAATCTAACGGTGATGAATACACCTTTTAATAACATTAGGCAGTATATGCGATCCAGCAGCCTGTCCAAACAGGAAGCAACATGAGCGAGAGTCCGCCACAAAATCAGCTTGATTCTACTATTAGTGTGTGCTAACAGCCAGTGAACTATACGACGCAGCGTCCCGTTTCTATTCTCCTCTCTGTCGCTCGCCTACACGACGAGGAAGGAGCGGGCACTACAAGGTACTGACACTCGTTTTTCTCCCTCAGCAGAGCTTGTTAGCTTCTTTAACAAAGTGGAGATAACGGTGCATTTATTATATTCACATCCGTGATTGAAATGTTGAGCTCTGACTTCAGTCAACACCAGAGAAAAACTCATTTCTGCTCACAGCGAGCCGTTTATGGACGAACCTCTGAGTTTCATGATTTGAGTCGACAGCTCGTCAATACAAAGCACCTTCAAAATAAAAGCACTTGACTGTATTTTGGAGTTGTTGCCCTGACCTTGTCTGTTTGTTTTTTTGTGCCTCATTTGTTATGTATATGTCACCAGTGTGTCACGCTATTGCACCTAATAAAAAAAATACATTTAAAAAAAGACGAAGTAGAAACTGAAATTCACAGAGCAGAGAATTCAATTTTTAAAGGATGCATTGATTCATGTTAGAACACGTTGTGATGCTATCGAGTGTCCTCAGATTTGGCTCTTACCATGAGAACAAATCCCGGAGAAGAAATCTTAAGAATAAAAGTTTTTTTCTGAACGTTTGGTGACTGCGTCTCGATGTTCTTCACCTGCAGGACACAGAAAGTAAAATAAACTTCACTCCCTCCGACTTTCATTCATCACTTCCTGATCCATAATCACAGCACCAAATGTCCTTCAGGTAATGCTTCTGTATATTAGAACTGTATGGAAACAGTTTTAAAATATTTATATAATCTGCTGGACTCAAAGTTTTGACATGATTTATTCATATTTAATTTAGATTTGACTGCCGTTAAGGGACAGGGTTTTCCTCTGGGGCACTAAGATGTCAGAATCAATCACACTTCTTTCCTAAAGCACTATGAGTCAATTACCAGACAAACTGGAAAGAGAAAAGGACAATTTTGAGTGTATTAGAGCCGAAGTTAAGAGGGAAAAATCAGCTCCAGGTTTTTAAGTGGGAGGAAAGTGAGACTGATGAAGGCAGAAGGAGGGTTCAACGAGGAGAGGGAAGGATTTAATCAGGAGGAGCCGTCGCACAAAGTTACAAAGTTACAAAGTGAAACGGGAAGTCGTTAGAAAAATCTGAGAGAACATGTGAGCATGATGTCACACTGGCTCCAGACCTCAGCAGATATGTTAATACACACTTTTCTGTTAGCTGATTGCATGCCAGCTGGATTTAGTAGATACACGTCAGCTGACCATTTTTTTACAGTGCAGTGTCAGAATCATGATGCAGATGATCGTGGTCTGTCTGTCAGACGAAGAAGAAGATGATGGAGATGAAAGGAAGTGAAAGTTTGTAGATATCAAGAGTTAACCAGCCTCTCTGTTCTTCACGTACAAAGCACAACGCAGGGAGACACCAAGCGTTGCCAGGTCCGCTTGTTATTAACGACTTTGGGCTTGTTTTTCTGTAAAGTCGCTTGCAAATATCGTCAATCGCGGGTTTTTGGGTTTGTTTTCTAAAGTGCAGTTGCTTGTTTGGGCTTTGCTCCCTGTATGAACCCCTATTCACTCCCAACTCTCCACAATACAGCGAAACACGATCGCGACAGTTTGTCCTTTTCCAGGATCCGTCCACAACCCCGTTTCTTGGTTAGCCCGCCTGCACGCACACACACACACACACACACACACACACATACACACACACACACACACACACACACACACACACACACACACACACACACACATACACACGCACAATTACATCTGACAGAGCGACAATGCCCGGGAATAAGGGGGGAAATATGGAAAAAATATATAATAAAGAGTGGGACAAAGAGAGAGAAAGAGACTGGATCCGACCTTATTACAGCATGCTGATGATGCTGACACCGAAAAGCACAAAAAAAACTCAAATAGATAACTTTGGCCCATATGGTATTTTCTTCTAGGCTGCGGAAACATAGTGAAATGAAAATGACAGATATGACAAAGGAGACACCAGACAGAGTGCTGGAGCGTCAGAGGAACGTTTAGCAGGTGTGTGACTGTTGAAATGCTTTCCTGTAATGCATGCAATGAAAGTACCTCGTATTTCACCTGTATACTTAGAAACACTAAAATGTATAGAAGAGTAAATGTAAGTTTAAGAGAACCGCTGTGGGAGGAGGATACACTACCTTGGTCTAAAACTGCAGCTAATAACACCAAAGCAAATAGCCAGGTTGTGAAACTCTGGCGCCGATATGTGTTTTTTACTATATATATGTATGTGTATATATATACTGCTATCAAGTGGCCTCTCTATTACACTATGTGGTAGGTTAGGTCACCTGTTGGGTTTCATTTCATTTTTTTGAGCAGCCAGGTCGACAGGTTGTTTTGGGCTTGTTTCCATAGAGCTGGTTGCTTGTTTCTCTCGCTAGATCTGGCAAAACACTGGGAGACACGAGTCACCTATGCTGACCTTATCGTTTTTCTGGTTTTGGAAATGTATTTTGGATTCAGCAACAAGTTCTTACACGCTGTGAGGGAGTTGAGCGTGTTATCAGATCTCTAAATGAAAGCAGAAAAAGCCAAAAAATAAACCTAAATACTTA
Source organism: Labrus mixtus (assembly GCF_963584025.1). NCBI lineage: Eukaryota > Metazoa > Chordata > Actinopteri > Labriformes > Labridae > Labrus > Labrus mixtus. The sequence goes on from NC_083620.1 coordinate 28,430,134, forward strand.
CCTCATCCTAATCCTCATCTTTAATAGTTCCTGTTTCATCAAAATATTTGAAGCTTCTTGAGAATCTGACCACGTCACCTACCTCTTTGTCTTTGACGTCATCAGTTTTTATAATATTGTGTTTTTCAGTTGAGTTTGTAGATGAACTGAAGTGCTGTGTTTTAATGAGCCTGCCTGTTTTTCCTTCTTTTTTTTTTTTTAAATGTCACGTTGTTAATGGGCTGTTTGGTAGTTTGACCTTCTTGTTTGGTTTTCCATTCAGCTGTGAAGAAGTAATATGTTTTAATGAGTCTGCATGTAGCTCAGGGGCTTCACTGCCCGCAAAAGGTTAAGGACCCTTGATCCAGCGGAGCCGATGGGCACTATTAGACTTTTAATGAGACCCTCACTGGTCGGCATGTGGAACCATCCACTCTGACTCCGCCCTCATGCTGATGTCTCCATTTTTAGTCCCGCAACATGTCAGGTTTGATGTGTTGTCTGAAGCTCAGTGCACATACTGTACTCTGTTTGTAAAGTGACCTCACTCTAATATTCATAGAGGCAGTAATATCACTTAAGGCCCCTGGGCTATGCACATGTTGGAGCCCCTCCCCTTCCAAAAAAGAAAATAAATGCATGACTGTATAGATGGAAAAAAAACAGAATCATTCTCATACAGATGAAGTCGTCAAACTTTTTTAAATTATTGAACCATTTTATTTTAATTTTTATTTATTTGTTTGTTTGTTTGTTTATTTATTTATTTATTTTAATTTAAAAAAAAATATATATATTTATTGGTGATAAGGTGAACAAAATGAAACAAGAATATATAGACATGACAACTAAAGCGAGAACAAATAAATAAAGACAAAAAAAAACCAAATAAATTAAACGGACAAAATAGCAAAACATAAGCAAAGATACAGAACAACAATACAGACAAATACATTTAAATGAGATGAAAGTCAAGCAATGATTTTTATGTTCATGTATTGAACCATTCATGAAGCATGCAGACAAATTAAATATGAAGGCTCCGTCTCATCTATGATGAGTCTCTCAGGTGTTTTTAAAGGTCACATATTATTCAAAACACACTTCCCCATGTTCCTCTGACTCTAACATGTGTCTCTAGTCTGTCTACAAACCCCCCAATGATGAGAAAAGTCCATCCTCTCTGTCTTCTGCCTGCTCCACTTTTCAGAAAATGTGTGCTCAAACAGGCCGTTTGGAGATTTTCCCTTCATGACATCACAAAGGGTTTCGATCCCCAGCTCCTGCAGCAACATGTCCAACGTGTCCTTGGGCAAGACACTTAACCCCGAGTTGCTCCCGCTGCTTCGTCTGAATGACCATTAACCATGTCAATACACTTGCTGCTGAGGGCATAGCTAGCTGGAAGATGCTACAGTGCTCAGTGTTTTTATATCGCTTAGCATGGAACGTTGAGATGAAGACCCGACTTAGCTCCGCCCATTAAAAACCTAGAACTGAAACTAGAGAAAACCATAATAACGGTAAAAAATCGTAAAATCAGTCAAACATAGTTCTCAGTCTTTTCACATGTTTTGAAGCTATCCTCTTGCTACATATTTAGCATGCTATTGCTGATTTTACTTTACTGACTTTAAGATTCAGGTCAGGTTTCCCTCGCTACCTTTTTTTTCTTTAGTCCTGTTTCTGCTCTGGTCTCTCAAGAAAGACTGCACACACCTCCATGTCTTTTTAATGATTTAGTGTGTGGTATGTGTGTGTGTGATGAGAGACGTGCATGTGTGTGTGTGAGTTACACTTCTTTTTATATGTGAAACATTTCTCTTTTGTCTCTGCTGTGTTTGAGAGAGTCTGCTCACGATCAAGCGTGACTGTGTGTGTGTGTGTGTGTGTGTGTGTGTGTGTGTGTGTGTGTGTGTGTGTGTGACTGTGTGTGTATGTGTGTGTGTGTGTGTGTGTGTGTGAGTGTGTGTGTGTGTGTGTGAGTGTGTGTGTGTGTGGCTAAAAATAAGCACTTTGTCTCTGGGAAGAGCGGTGGAGAGAGGTAGAGCGGGAGGACAACCTTCATCAGCGTGATCTAACTTTAATAACTTTACAGGAAGTTCACTGACAACAAGAGACAGGAAGTGAGTCCGCCATGCGTCACAGCTGCGTGACGGGGTCGGGGGGGTCAGGGGGCTCGACTACAGCCAGATGAATAACAGTCAGGTGTCACAGAGATATGGGACTCACAGTACATGTTAGATCTGGTGCTTTTTTAAATGTTACAAAGCCGGTGATCAGAGTAAATGCTGCAAAAATAATCTGTGTTGTTTCTCTCCGTCTGAAACTCGACTTCACTTCTCCTGTAACTCATCTCTGATTCTACCAGGGACGACCCTGCGATTTGTAATAATTGCACAAACTGTGTGTGATTTCAAACAAATCTGCAGCGCCTGGAATTCATCGAGTTAAAAAAAAAAGTACAAATTGCTTTCCACACATTCTGCTGCAGAGTCGAGTCCCCGTGATCAAACTAATCCTGTATGAATCAATCGCTGCAATTTCAGGAGTAATTTGTTTCTTCGGTGTGATTCTCCTTCCTGTCTCTCTCTTCTCAGTTTCCTTGTGTTCCTCCCGTCATCAGAAAGGGGAGAAGCCGAGAGAGAGAGACGTATCAAATCACTTTGTCAGCTCGAGTCTCAAACACAGTTCAACTTTGTTGTGAGCTGTTTGCTGACGATCAGTACAAAAGCTTTTTCACATTCATACTTACTGATGATGCATTTTGTGTGAAGACTTTATGCTTCTTTAACTAACTTAAAGCGTGCCTTCAGGAGAGATGTATCTTATTTATGATGCATGAAGTGAACAGTTCTTAGTGATCAGCTGCAGAAATTATTTGTGTTTAATGGCTTTATATGTGATTTTTCACACTTAAATATAATATAAATAAAAATAACTGTGTGAGTCATGACTGTCTACAATGGGTGTAACACCCGAGTCCCACTGTCTGTGATGTTTTCAGAGTTTTCAGAGTCCTATCTTCACTTTGTTTACATCGCCCGGACGGCCGGCTGACTTCTCCCCTCGTGTATAAAAGTTGTTTAATTGAGGGACTAGAGAAAAGAAGAATAACATACTGTACTCACTGCTTAACTGTGTTTCTAGATCACGCTCATTTCAGGTAAATTTACATGCAGTGTGAAGATACGAGCAGAATAAAGATCGCTAGCATTAGCATGCTAACACAACAATGCAGCGCGAGTTGTTTTGGATTCATGCTGGTGCTCAAGGGCGACTAACGCTGCCTTGTCGGAAGAATTCAAAATCAAAGTGAAACGTCTTTTTTAATCATGCCTTTAATTTATTTCTGTCCATTTGGCTCAACATTTCCATATTTTGATACCAAAAATATTGTAACTATTGCATGCGACTGCTTAGCGGTCAAAAACAGTTTTTTCCTGCCAGGTTGACCACCTCACCGGCCCTGTGAGATGCTAAACACAAACACCACATGTTATATTAATAATCTACTCCTACATGGTGAATGGACTTGAGCTTGTCGAGCACTTTTCTGGCCTTCTGACTCCTCAAACCGGGAGTCCAACCTGCAGAAGTTGTTTCAAGGACTGTTTCCTCTAAGATGAGGCGCCTGCTCGCCAAACTGACACCCAATGTGGCTCCAATCAGCATGGTCATTTTATCAGCATGGATAAACTACTCCAGCAATAGAACATGTTAAAAGACCAATGTGATCCGTTGACAGATTCATATAGGGGTGAGAGATTCAGATAGAGACACAGCACTCTCACCCAGAAGACATTGAGTTATTTTAATGAACTCCAGGATTTGTTTCCAAAATGTAACAAAGCCCTTTGTTGTACCTGAACGTAACCTGAACAGGCTGTTTCACTTAAAGCAAATGTCAGAACTAAAGGCTTCCTTTAAACTGACACTAAGGGATTTAAAAACAGATGCTTCACCATATTGGATTTTTTATTGAAGCTAAAGAGCGGCTGTGACGAAGTGTCAGTGTAGAAATATATCCTGATCAAGTTCCAGCTACATGTGAAAAAAATGCCATGGTTATAAATGAAGGAATCACCTGGTACAGACATGTGAGTGTGTGTGTGTGTGTGTGTGTGTGTGTGTGTGTGTGTGTGTGTGTGTGTGTGTGTGTGTGTGTGTGTGTGTGTGTGTGTGTGTGTGTGTGTGTGTGTGTGTGTGTGTGTGTGTGTGTGTGTGTGTGTGTGTGTGTGTGTGTGTGTGTGTGTGTGTTTGATGTCGCCTCCTCCTTGTTTGTCTTCTTATCTCTGAGCGGTGACATCCCGGGTCCCCCGCCTGTCATGAACATATAAAAGGAGCGATCGGCTGATCGAGCTGCAGAGGTGAAATGCTTTTTTTGCTCTTTGGCATTTCAGGAAAAACCCACCTGTCTGCCTTCCTGTCCGTCTGCACGCTCTGCCTTCATATCTGTGTAGGCGTGTTGTCGGGGCCGGATCGATGTCTCGGTGTAACAGGACAGAGATGAGTGGAAAAATATTCACAGCCTCCATCGATCTGCGCGGCTCGACAAAGAGCCACAGCGGCGGCGCTGGCCCGTGTCACGCTGAGTTTCTGTATTTCATTACGCCGGAGACAAGACAGAGGCAGAGGAGACAGAGGGAGGAGGGATCGAGGGGTAATGTGCCATGGAAAATAGTCTGTTATGAAGCAATATTAGCCCTGCAGCCTTGAGCTGCGTGCACACACATTCATTCATTTACACACAAACACACACACACACACACACACACACACACACACACACACACACACACACAGTGTAAAAGAAGCGCAGGCCAAGCATGCAGCCGTGAAGCATCAATACTGTGATGAATTACCTTAATGTCAGGATTGACTTGCATTCAGGCTTTGCCTCTTCATCCTAATAACCCGCCTTAAATATACAGGAAGGATGAGACTGAGCAGGGGAGAGAGAGAGGGGGAGAGAGAGAGAGGAGCAGAGAGAGAGAGAGAGAGAGACAGGAGCAGAGAGAGAGAAGAGCAGAGAGAGAGAGAGGAGCAGAGAGAGAGAGAGAGAGGAGCAGAGGGAGAGAGAGGAGCAGAGAGAGAGAGAGAGAGGAGCAGAGAGAGAGGAGCAGAGAGAGAGAGTGAGGAGCAGAGAGAGAGAGAGAGAGGAGCAGAGGGAGAGAGAGGAGCAGAGAGAGAGAGGAGCAGAGAGAGAGAGTGAGGAGCAGAGAGAGGAGCGGAGAGAGAGAGAGAGAGAGAGAGAGAGAGAGAGGAGCAGAGAGAGAGAGACAGAGAGAGGAGCGGAGAGAGAGAGAGAGAGAGAGAGAGAGAGAGGAGCAGAGAGAGAGAGACAGAGAGAGGAGCAGAGGGAGAGAGAGGAGCAGAGAGAGAGAGTGAGGAGCAGAGAGAGAGAGGAGCAGAGAGAGAGAGTGAGGAGCAGAGAGAGGAGCGGAGAGAGAGAGAGAGAGAGAGAGAGAGAGGAGCAGAGAGAGAGAGACAGAGAGAGGAGCGGAGAGAGAGAGAGAGAGAGAGAGGGGGGAGAGGAGCAGAAAGAGAGAGAGAGAGGGGGAGAGGAGCAGAGAGAGAGAGGGATAGAAAGGACTCGTGAAATAACAGATTTCTGTCACTATCTCTGTGAGGAATCGTTGTGCAATAGTTTTTTTTGTCATGATCACACCAACAATATATATATATATATATAGAGAGAGAGAGAGAGAGACAGAGCCCACTCACATCTGAGATGGACTCAGTTTGCTGACAGTACCTATTTTTTAATGGCATGAACTGTTGAAAGCAACAATTTCTAAAAGTTTCTCCAATGGAAAGAAAATTGTAAAGTTTTCATAGTGAATGAGTTTTTGCCTCTGTGGCTGCTCTGACTTCAGCTTCTCTGTTCAGGCAGCCTCTGTGTGTTTGCAGACTATTATCCTCCACCCGGTCTTCTGTGATTCTCCTCATGAGCTCGGCGCTTAAACTAAGCTGGTCCGAAAACCTCAGCATCATCAGCATCCTCTGGGTCTCTGATGAAGACGTTCTGATTCATTGATTTGGATGACGAACAAGCGAAGCCGAAATCAACTTCAGAATTCAGATTGGTGCTGAAACACACAAACCTCTCATCACATACAGAAACTCCTGTTTTATAGATTTTTAATCACACCTTTGTCGTCCTGCCACGCGATGCACGATAAGGTTTACTGAGAGGTTCTGAAATGGGAAATACGTCCACAAATCAGAAGATAACCGAGTTTTTGGGAAACTGTCCAAAACAAACATAGCTTTTTTTTTGTTCCCATGAAGACCCTGAATGTAGGCTTGGTTAAGACATGACAAAAAGAAAAAGCCGTATGAGGTGTGAAAGCTTCTTTTTTATTTAATTGTTTGCATTTGTAAAAAATCTGTTGTGAATAAGGTGACCCAGAAAACTATAAATGAAGTGTTAAAAACAAGGAAGCAATCGCTGGATAATCTTCTTATGTAATTCTGTTTTCTCCTCCTGAATATATTTTCCAATTATTCCAGTGCGTGTTCTGATTCTGCAGAGAGGAGCTTGTTTCTCCCCAAAAAAAATAAAAAAATGAACAGAGAAAGCGAGAGCGTGTCAGGGAAGAAGAAAGCATCTGACAAAGGGAGTGGGTTGGAAATAAAAGACGGTTCTGAAAGAGAGAGAGAGAGAGAGAGAGAGAGAGGAGGGGAGTGAACAATGACAGACAGGGGCCGTGGCGTAAACAGCGACTGAGATGAGTGATGGAAGAGACCCAGATGGAGACAGACAGCAGGGAAGTGGAGAGGAAGAGTTGAAGTGTTAGCGAGATTGGAGGACAGAGAGACGGAGGGAAGCAGATGAAATTGAACAGCTGGAGAGCAGAGAGAGAGAGAGAGGCCTCGCTCACTGTAAACACTCCATCCTGTCTGTGTCTATCTCCTAATGGCTCAGAAGGGCTTTCTTCTTCATGTCATGCTCTGCTGTGTTGGTGTTGTCATTATTGTGAAAATGTAAAACGCCGGAGCGGAGGAGGAGTGAGGAAGAGGAGGACGAGGAGGAGGCAGCTGCAGACGGTGAACTCCTGCAGCAGTTTTTAGGTTTTCACCACAAACAAGGCGAGGGCGGTCGGAGGCGTTTTTTTTTTTTTTTTTTTTTAAGAGCCGTGCAGGAAATCACAGAGGCACAGCTTCAGTGAATAGTACTGACGCAATCCTACACACACATTGTGTTTCACTACAGGAGCTCCGGGCTCCAGCAGGGATCACTACAGCAGACTCAGAGCTCCCTTTATCCAGTGTGAAAACACATTTGGCTAATGCACATATATTTAATGTTTGGTGACAAACACTGTGAGATGACAGATACTGGAGGAATATTCTGAATTTTATTTTCTACTGTTGCATACTGTCGACTGTATCATCAACACTTTAGAACTGATGGATGTGCAGAACTATGCAAAAGTCTTAAGACATACTCTGGATACAGACTCTCTGCGTTCAATCTGTCTGTATTTCTGCACGTTCTCTGGAAGCTTATGAATCTGGACCAAACATTGCAATACCACAGGAAAGTGTCAATGTGTGGAAGTATCGTCTCTGTACAGGTTAAGTCGGACGGATTTTAGGTTCAGCTCTCACCAACCAGTGAAGACGATCTACAGAAACGGACTCTTCAGGTGCTTTGTAAAAAAAAAAATGTCTGCCTTTATTTGAACTAAGGGCTGCAGTGAGTAATTATCTGTATTATCAATTAATCTGTTACACTTAGAAATGTTTATAAAATGTGTAAATAAGTAAGTGATTTCTTTTATTGGAGTGAGTCCGCTCCCTGCGACTGATGTTTTATGACATGATGCCCGACAAACAGAGAGCGCATTTCAGTCTGTGGTTGTGATGTCAGAACTCTTTTGCAGAACTCTGCAACCTGCAGATGGATCGCAGCCAAGTCGGTGTAGTTCAGGCCCCTCGGTTTGCTTTCTAAACTCTTCCCGACGCTCGGCTCAACGCCCCCTGCTAACTCAGGAGGAAAAGACGGTGACAGCGGGTCAGTCCAAAGACCGCCGGCTGCTGCTCCATGACGTGACTGACTAACTGACTAAGACAGATCTACTGCGAGTAGTTTTTTTTTTCATTAAAAAGCTGAACTTAAAAAACCGTCACAACATGGTCTGTTCTTGTGAACACATTAAAAAACGACCCCAGTTAAAGTACCGAGAGGGTTGGCATCACCCCAACCACCCCCCCACCCCCTCCATTGACCATCCACCTCTTGCTCTGAGGACTTCAAAACTACAGATTTATGTTTGTTCCAGTCAGAGTATTTTCTTTTTATTCAGTTAGGTAAACAGTAGCTTAGCATAAATTCATAAATAATAAAGATGTGATTCTGTCTTATAACACCATGAGTTCCAGCTTATCGTTACTAATTTGTTGGAGGTCAGTGGAGATCACAGGCTGGTGTTGGACGGGGGAGGAGGGGGTTTTACTTTCCTTGAAATCAGGACAGCAGTGTTCTGATCCACTTAATCCATCTGGTTAGAACATCTCTCTGCCTCTCCGCTCATCCCTCCAGGTAGAGCTGCCATAAGAAGTAAATTTATGAATTAAGCCCGAGCTGAGGTGACGTGTAGGCCAGCAGCTTATCTCTTGTTTGTGCAGGCCTGAAGCAGCTTAGGTGTACCTGCACAGCCCGCCGGACATGACACCTATTCATCACCAGAGCTCAGACTCAATTTGTCTCTTTTTCTTCCTGGAGGCAGAGCGGACAGGAAGCGAGGCCCATTGTCTGAAACATTTACATCTGATGCTGTTTTCTGAAAGGCAAATGCCACATCAACATAAAACAGTTTTTACAGACTAACAGTGACATTGTCCTTTCACAATACAACATGCACACTCAGATTGCATTTCCACGTCATCTTGTATCATTTCTTATTGTCACATGCTGAATTTTATTCAGAAGTGAAGCACAGCAGCAGGTTGAACTCTGCATTATCAGTGTCAGGCTTTCACTGCCGTTTCTAAGACGCTGGATTAATGTAACCGACTTTAGATGTTCGATTTAGCTGAAAAAATAAAGCACGGGAAAATGTGCACGCAGTGATCAAGAAACTTGATTCAATGTTGAAATGCTAAAGGGCTAACCTCCTTTTATAAAACTATGATTTCATGCAAACATCATCTGAGTTTTCTTAAATATCAAAATAAACGAGGACACAAATATAATTATAATAATGAGAATAATAGCTTGGATTTATAAAGCGCCTTTCAAGAAAACCAAGGACACTTTACAGTAGTAAAGGGAGGCAGGAATAGGACTCGACAAAAAAGAAATAAAACACAAAACAAACAAGTGAAGAGTGTTAAGTGAGGCCGAATGCGTTGGTGATCAGACGGTGTTTGAGAATATTTTTGAAAATGTCCAGAGATGCAGAGGTGCAGATTTTGGCAGTAGTCCAGATGGGAAATGATGAAGGTCGGGAATGAGGGTCGGAGTCGTGAGATATGGTGATGGACTTGATGTGGGATTTAAAAGAGAGGTTGGAGTCCAGAATGACACCTAGGTTGCGGACCTCAGGTGAGGGGCGGATGGAGCAGTCGTCCACAGCGAGGAGGAGATCTCCAACCTTCCTGAGCAGTGGCTTCTAGGCCACAAACATGAGCTCAGTCTTGCTGTTAAAGAAAAACAACATGGTCGTCCTCAGACTTTTTTAGATTTTTTATTAAATCAGCATTCAAGCTTTCGATCAGTAGTGTTAGCGCTAGCCTCCTGGCTAACATTAGCGCCTTCCTTTTATCATGTTTGTTGTTGTTTGACCACGTCCTCTGTTACAGGGTTTATGTGGGTTTTTTAGAAACTGGAGACAGAACCAATCCACCGGTCGTTTAAACCAAACACCAGGAGGATTCCTGCTCTCCATCTCTCTGAGTCGCTCTTATCCTCTCAGGCTGTGGAAGACGACTCCAGTCAGCACTCTGCCTTTTCTCTCATCCTTCACCAAATCCTCTTCACAGGCGCCAAACAGAACACAACCTCTTCTTGTGTGAGGGAAAAAAAACACGGCCGATGACTCTTTCTTTACACCAAACTCATCATCAACCCGGTGTCAGACGGGCTTAACAAAGAAAAACAAGCAAAGAGGAATTTTAGTTTTCAGACTTCTCTGAAACAAAAAAAAAAAACATGGCTGACTAAGCAATCCTGTCACAGCGTTCAGCTTCGACTCCAGCAGGAGATCTTACAAAGAAATTTTAAAGTGGAAACTCAGTGAAGAGTAAAACAGAAAGCTTTTAGTTTTGTCGGAGCAGTTTTAACTGAGACGCTCTCATTGTGGTAAAGCTGAGTTCAGTTTGTCTGCCAGCTTGTCAATCACTCGACTGTTAACTAATCTCCTGTGTTTCTGCCGTTCACATCCTTTCAACTCCACGTCTCTATCTGCCCAGTTTTTCTAGTTATGAGATAATGAAACCACCATGGCTGTCTGAAACCACATACCCCATACTGCCTCCTTCATACTCAAAATATACACACTGCTAACTATCCCGACCGTTAGCATGCAGTTAGCAACATGCTAAAATACAGGTCAAGCGATGTACTTCCTGTCTGAGCTCCGTCCGATTAGCTAGCATCACGCTAGCGCAACCGTCGGCCCATTAATTTGAATTCAACAGTAATATGCAAATCTTCATTTCTAATTCAACCCCAAGTCGTTTCAATATTATTTTGCAACGTGCAAATTTCAGTACAGAACTTTTAATTTAAGCCGCTGGCTGGCGAGCTCTGTGATTGGACAGTTTGAGAGCTGCAGGGCATTGTGGGGCGGTTTAGTACGACTTTCTGTGTGCTTCCTGTTACAGACTGAAAATACTGTGTTTCATATCCTGCAGCCCGGAGCCTTTGTGTTTATACCTGTGAACGCCGGTGTATTGTACTACTGACTGCTCTGCACCTGAATACCTCGTTGTAAGCAGCGGTTAGCATAAGTTCAGTTAAGACACCAAACGGAGATACAAGTGTGCGTGCATTATCGCCCTCGGGTCTCATACTTACAAATTCAAGCCGATGTAGTTTACAGTACATCCTGGTATTTCTCAAACACACAAAGTTGCATGCTTTGATTTTAGGCCGTACTATAAACTCTTGAATTGTATGGAAGTCGGACGGAGCACGGCGCATCAGCTCGAGCGGGACAGGAAGTCAGACACCAAAACATCCGGTTTATTTTCAGAATAAAACACTATTGGTAACACTGACCTTATGTGTGTTGGTCAATGTCTTTATGAGGGTTTTTATACTTTGTGAGTCAATCTCTAATTACCTCATAACCATGGGGCTCCAGCTGTCCGGCCATGCTGCCATAACAGAGCGGCGCTTGGTGGAAGTTCTGGGTTACACATCACTGGTGCAACGGGCCACAGAAGAGCACTGACTTTCTCCAGTTAGCTAACGGTCATGATGAGTATTAGTCAGAGTGGAGAAATGCCTCCTCGGAGTCGTGCATTGTTGTGGGAGAAGAGTGTCGAGTGGCAGCGTTTAGAATTCAGCGCTCGTCCGTCTGAAGGCGGAGTCTGATGCTAACTTTCATCCCACTGGTTTCTTTGTCCATGTTGGTCATAACAAAACTTGGCAGAAGTTGCTTCTAACTATTTTTTTTCTGTTATTGACCACACGGGGAGAAAGCAGCCTCCCTCTCCTTTGAGCTCCTTGTTATTTATATCTTATTTACTCGTCTTTGGGGAAGCGGTGAACTTAACACTGCAGCCCGTGTGTTCGGTCTCATCTTTCATTTCCACCATGGGACGGGATTTTTTTTGTGAATAGAACATCACAGCCTCCTCCACGCTGCGGGCTCGGTGGATGCCGAGGTGGCAGGCCGAGCAGGAGTATAGCAGATTCAGCTGCGGCTCCTGTGTGGTGTGAGAATGTGTGATGTGTGTTTGGCTGCTCTCAGTCATGTGTGTGTAATGCTGGAAGCTGGCAGACCACGCTGCTGCTGGCCTTCAGGGAGCTTGGAGGGAGAAAGAGAGGCGCGGATGCCTGCAGCTAAACTGCCTGCACCACACTGTTGTTTCTGCTTCACCTTCCAGCTACCTGCTAAACTCCCCGAGAGACCCCCTACCAAACATCATCCTTCATAAAGTCCTTCACAGCTGTGTGTCATCCATTCTTGAAGTTAGAGTTCCTGAAAGTGAAGTTTCCTTTCTCCTCTTGTTTGTTTTCTGGGTGCTTCAACATCCGCTTTATAGTCCGCTGTTAAACTGTTCTGTGATCCTGAGGGTTAGGATGTCTGTCACTGTGGCTGGCTCGCCACTGTATAAAGCCATTTTTATGATATTACAGATTTATTTTGGTAATTTCCTGTCACTCTTTTTCGCCCTTTTGTTATAACTTTAATAACTTCTACAATTATATGATTCATTTATCAGACGCTTTTATCCAAAGTGAGGAACATCAGAGAGTAAGAACAACGCAAGCAAGGATGTAGAGAGGAGGAGACAACTTCAGGAAGTGAAAAACAAACAGCTTTAAGTCTGATCGGACTCAAAGTCGCTGACAGGAAGTGACCAGAGGTGCTGACAGGAAGTGACCAGAGGCAGAGCACAACAACGACAGCTGTTCTTGAGAGTTCTAATCAGCATCAAATCCATCCTAAACATCATCATCATCATCATCATCATCATTAAGTTAGTAGGTATTCATGAAAGAGCTGGGTCTTTAGCTTTTTCTTAAACGTGCAGAGGGACTCTGCAGATCCAATGGAGTTTGGTATTCCGTTCCACCACCGGGGGGCGACAGAGAGAATAGTCTAGTTACCATCTTAGGACCCTGTTGTGAAGGTTGGATCAGACGCCTTTCATTGGCAGAGCGTAGTGGGCGGGAGGGAGTGTAGACGTGGAGGAGAGAGTTTAGGAAACTGATTTTGAGTTCACTTTAATGATATGGAGATTCAGGTCATACGTCATCCTCCAAGCTAAATCAGGCGCTCTGTTTTAACCCCACACTGCACCATTAATTCTTTGGAAAATTACTTTTTAGTTCTCTTGCTGCAGCCACTTCTTAAGTCTTGCTTCAAAAATATTGGGTTTAAATTTACATTTTTTAAGCTTTGCAGTGTTTGAGACAGTTGGTTTGTCCCTTTCCAGTTTGTTGTTAGTGGTCGTTGTGAAACAGAAAGTGAACGTGTGGATGAGGAAGAAGAAGTCTTGGTGGAGGATTCTGTGGCGGGCACGGCTTCACTTTCGATCTAAAATAAAACTTAAAAGTTAAAAAAAAAGTGCTCCTTGCAGACAAATGATGGAGCACAGATTCACCCACCTGAAGGCACCCAGCTGTGAGTGCAAGATAACAGATAATGGATCTCCACTCAATCGCTGGATTGGTGGAATCCCGACAATCTCAAACCATTGAGCGAGCAGCAGCTCCAGCAGCTAACGGCTAAGCTGCTCCTGAAGATTAGCGTCCTCTGTTTTTGGCTCACGCTCACACAATCAGCCGGAGATATCTGTGAACCCGATGAGGGGATGCTAAGGCAGTAAATGTAATTGTGTGTTAATAATGTATGACATATTAACATAATTACTTGGTTTATAGATTGACTCCGGGGCGACTCTGCTATCTGAGCTGGCTTAATGTGCAATGCAAACAGTCCCAGTGTGTGTACAGTTTGTGCCCATAATGGAGCAGTTATTGAATCAGTTACTGGGAGAATTTCATCATATAAATAGTGCTGCAATGTAGAGCTAACGCATGCAACGTCAAGTTTGGTTCATCACATCATATATTACAACGAGAGAGTAAAAAGACTGGATGGATGCAAACAGAACATCAGACACTTCAGTTATTTTAAACCTCTAACTTAATGTTTTGGAAGATTCAAAAATGATTTGAAAATTGTATTTGAAGTGTTTGGAAAAAGTTCTAGTGACTGATCTTCATACAGAATTAAGGGTGTTTTTCACACCTACAGTATCGATCGTTTGTTCTGGTCTGAATCATGGATAGTTTATATGTAAATGTATGACTGTGAGACCGGGGGAGGATCATCCTGATGAAAAAAAAACATCACCTCCGGCCCATTTCCTCTCTGGATTTAAAATGTAAAAATGTAACCCTGGATGTAAACACAGGTGAGATAGAGAAAATGCAAAGAGACATTTCTCCCTTACACTTGTTTGTGATTCCTCTTAACTACCTATATCTAATTATTCAGAGCGGCCATGTTGATGTCTTTGAAAGTCTTTCATGTGCGAGGTCGTCGACGGTGTCGGCTTTAACGTTGTGTTCAACACATTCTGCACATGCAGTCGTTTTATCAGCTTGAATCTGCCTGTAGGCTCTGAATCTGCGGGGCTTTAGGGGTGAGATTTTTATCAACGCTCTCCAATCCCCTCTGTGCTGAGCTCAGTGTTTTGCTCACAGGAAGGGGACAGGACCCCATCCCCACAATGTGTAGCTACATACTCAGTGTGAAAAACCAGTCCTCAGTTTAACTGAGATCTGATTCATTTTGGTAAAGATTTCATCATGGCTGCATTACTACTGTACATGGGATTGTCCTTTGCCTTGTTGTTTTTTGATTGTTGTATTTTTGCACCAAGGCCACTCATAAGGGGTTGATAAAGGAGGAAGCTTCCTGTGGCCTAGTCACACACGGGGGGGTACCATGAAGAAAAAAAAAAGGTCCATCCTAATTTTAAGCAGCAATGACCACAGTTTATCTTAAACCTAAATACTCACCATCACCTCCTAAAGCCATGAAAACACACATTATATTTACTGTCGCTTCAGTGAAATGTAGCCTGTTTCATAATCTACACCCCCTCTTCTTCAGATAATATGAGCCTTTTTGATTGTAATGTTACCGACGTGGTTCTGCACAGAGTTAGGATGTCAGAGAAGAAAGAAGAAGAAAAAGGAGTGAGCTGGCTCGGGCGTTTCACCCCAACAAGGACCTGTTAACAAACGTTTTTCAGTCGGCTTCAAAGGCTGATGGCAGCACGGCAGAGGGAGCTAATGTTAGCCTGGAGGCTAGCGCTAACACTACTGATCGTGTGTGCATACGTTGATTTAAATCGTATACTTGGAGGGTCCATTCCAGGCGTTTATGCGGGCGGGCCTGCCTAAAGTCAATGACTGATCTGCATGTAGTAAAAAGAAAAAAGAAAAAGAGCATGCCCTGCTAATTACAGTCTAATGACCCTCCGCTGGTGTTTCACTCTGCTAATGGACACAGGATTGAATAATGGAGGGAAACCTAAGATCAATGAAATGTTTGAACAACACAGCTCTGTGGTCAACAGATAGTCCTGAACATTAATCATCTCTGTGTTACTGCGGGCACTGAGGCTAACTACTGCACTGCTCAGCACGTTCAACATCTGCACACACATTTAAACTGCAGTCAGGCCCCTGTACAACCGCTTTTAACCCTCTGGATGAAACGCATGCAAAACACATGCAATGCAAGTGTGCTCAAATTCTCTGTAGTGTTAAAATGGACAGGAGTCAACATGTATTTTGCAGCTCTGTATACAAATAAGGCCTATAAAAAGGTAGGCCCATGCACGCCTTGGATAACCTGGTATGGTTAGGACAACACGCACAGTTCACAGACTGTAAATATTAATGGATGAAGCCTGAGTGACCTCAGCCATCTGTTCCTGCAGGGGGCTCTGGAGGCTCATCGGCAGCAGCCTCCATGTTGGAAATCCTGCCTCAGCCTAACCTTCAGTCAACCTAACGACACCTCTGTTGTCTTGTGTGTTCATTGTTGTCTTTTTATTATTTGTCAAAGTTCAGTTAAATTAAACTTTGTTGTCTTAACTTGGCAGTGAAACAGTCGTGTGTTGGTGGAGCTGGTGGCGCAGTGGTTAGAGCATGCGCCCCATTTTATGGAGGATGTAATCCACCAAGCGGATCCGACCTGTGGCTTCTTTCCCGCATGTCATTCCCCACTCTTTCCCTCTCTACCCAATTTCTGACGCTATCCACTGTCCTATCTCTACAATAAAGGCACAAAACGCCCAAAAATAAATCTTAAAAATGGAGGTAATGGACTTTCTCTTCAATGTTAGACTTTTGGATGGAGGTATCGTTCTTTGTTGTGAAAGCCTTGTTACTCTTACTCAGTGATATGAGACCATTGGGCTGTGCTCCATGAACTGATGAAAACGGTCTAAATGTTGAGTAAATAAAAGTTTTCAGTGTTGGACATGATCAGAGTTTGACACATTTTTTCTGTTCTTTGGAGTTTTATCTTTTAGTCAGCACCTCTCAGTTTCTGCTGGTGGACCTCGAATTGAACTGTTTCCATGTTTGCACGTCTTTTTTCCTTCTGCTGTTTATCGATATGAAAACAACATGTGTTAAAAAAGTATATCAAGCTTCATTTGGTCCGTCTTTAACGGGGAACAACGAGGCGATAAGAAGACGACCGAGTGACGGGAGCGATCAGTCGTGACAAAGTGTGAAAGCACAACTCAAAACCCCTCAGGTCGTGTGTGACTTTGATTTTTAATCCACTCTGACACCTGAACTTCACAACTTAAAGTTCACCGCAATGAAATTCATCTCTCCGTAGTCTGGAGGCTTCACTGCACTAGTGAGGACCGGCAGCTTAGAAAAAGAAGAGTGATGTTTTGACTGTTTCATTAAGAGGAGGAGGAGTGTCTTCTTAGAGACAGTTTTTTATAATCAGAAGGAGAAGGACAGAGTTTTCTGGATGCCTGAAAGCAACACTATGAAGGTACACTATGAGCTTTGACGCCCACTGAAGGCCACTGAGTGCAACTGCACTGTAAAACAACGTGCATTTGTTTACAGAGGGTCGTGTTGTTTGACGCCAAAGACCCATGTTGCCTGACATGATACAAGAATATTGCTGGATTTTGCTCAAATATGACTCTGCTAGCGTCTTCAGCCCATTGAGACAGCTTTTGGCCTAAGATTGATGTATTGATTTATTTGCATCAAACCTGAGACAGAACTCGGGTTAGACGACTTTCTGCAGCCGGTGAAGCTGCTAAACATGAGACAACGATGACACAGATAACGATACAGCCTAACATTACGTCTCAATCTGTTCTGAATAAAATCTGCAGGGATGAACACTCTGCTTCTTGCTCGGTCACTCTCTCTCTTTTTCTCTTCTTAGCTTCATTCATCACCGTCCTCGTCCTCTTAGACTCAGCCGTTTTATCAATCAGTACAGAGACGGGCTAACTGGCTAGTGCTGTAAAAACCATGCAAACGTCCTGCAAGAGAACCGTGGCCTGCTGCCAAACTTACATGCAGTTACAAGCAGGCGCCTGGGTCAATCTGTGGACATGGAGAGACGCCTTTTAACCTTTTTCTTTTAAGGTGGAAAAGTTACATATTGTCACTTTAAACCTGCCATCTCACACACAAACACGTGCACACACACAGACTAATCTGATGTGGCTGCTGCTCCGCTGACAGAGTTTGGGGACATTTAATCAATCTGAGAGTTGGAGCAGAACTTGTGCCTGCAAATTTAAACTTTACTGAACACGGCTCCACAGCCCGCAGCTCTGAGCACGTCCTCCAGCTCTCCTCCCTGCAGAAGTGTCCCTGAGCAGGAGCGTTAGACCATGACCTCTGACCTCTCTGAAGGTAGGGGATCGGAAGAATGTCTATAAATCTCTCCACACCTGCTGGGTCATTTATTCCCAGAGCTCGAGGCTCTTCAGCTGACGATGCTCTAACCTCAGCCAAGATAGCGCGGTGACATTTTGATGAAACAGGCTGGTAAACATTGTTGAATACAGCTCACACACTCTCAACTTTGTCTCCTAAACAGAATCCAAATGGGCTGATAAAAAAGAAAAAAAGCTTTTCTTTATTGAGATGTTAAATGGAGTGCTTTATAGGAAAAAGGACAGCTCTTTTTGTCTGTGATTTATTGCACCTCGGTTAGTGCTGCTAAGGTGGAAGTGTTACTCTCCAGACTCTTTATTCTTTTCCACTCCTTCTTTTGACCCAAAAGGAGGTTTTAGTACTCATCATGATTTTGTGTGAAGACATCAAACATTACACAAACTACAGGCTGTCATACAACATTGGAGAGGAGTGAGTTTCATTTTGTGTTCGACCACATGTTTGCACCATTTGTCATTATGAATCTGATTGGTTGAAAAATATCAGAAATCTGGGTCGCTCATGCCTCATTTCAAAAAGCATTCATGACCTCTTAAATACTTGAAGGAGTTTTTCTTGTCTGGTGATTATGTGTGTTCCCGCTGTGATCTGTTAATTGGTTCTCAAGTCCCCAAACTGCAAAAGAGAGATCCTGATCTCGACGAGACTCGGCGGACAAACCGAGCTTAATTAACTGAAGAAGATGCAGCATAACTGTGGTGTTGTTTCACACTCGTTCATCTGGCTAATGTAAAGAGCGCTCCGCCTGTGGTGATACCTCCAAATCTGCGCAGCTTGGCTTCTGCTAAAGAGGCGATAGTGACCGTTAAATGTACAGATGTGTTGTCAGAAGATCTCAGAGGAAACTGGGAGGAGAAAATTTTAAATATAAAACTGGTGTTCAACGCAGGAGGAGCCTCATCATTTCACTGCTACGACAGCAGCGGGGACTGCAGCTCACTGCAGGCAGCAAGTCATTATAGTACAGTACAACACACACACGCACATACACACACACACACACACACACACACACACACACACACGTCTTCCATCAACAGAGTACCAGTGCAGGACCTCTACAGTAGTTCTGTAAATGACTTATTTTGCTGTGTGTGTTTCAGTGTGTGTGTGTGTGTGTGTGTGTTTCAGTGTGTGTGTGTGTGTGTGTGTGTGTGTGTGTGTGTGTGTGTGTGTGTGTGTGTGTGTGCGTGCACCCATAGCCTGTCTGGAAATCAGCCAGTCAATTTCAGCTCTGTGTCGGCTCGACAATAGCCGAGCTAATTAGCTTCTTGAACACAGAGCACGATAAGAAAGACATGCTGACTACAGGACAGAGAGAGAGAGAGAGGGCGAGAGAGAGAGGGAGAGAGAGAGAGGGGGGAGACTGAGTGGCAGAGTAACAGGAACAAAGTTGTATAAAATATCAAAGTGCAGAAGAAGAGGGAGAGATAAGGAGAGAGAGGAACGTCAGACGCTGGAGAAGGTGACACAGAGTTTGCATCTTCACGGCTTTTTTAAACAGAGCTAAAATATCTGGAGAACAAAGACAGAACTTTGTGGTTGACTGAGTTGTGAGTGGCACTGCTGTATGTTTCCATGGCTGCAGCTCACTGTCACAGTCATCTTCTCGACCACACAACCCAACAACCTGACGGACCAAACGACGACCTACGAGAAACATCACTGAACACCTCGGACTGCAAGCAGACCGGGAAAAATAGTTTGACTTTGCAGACAGATTGTTGGAGTTGACTTTGGTATGATCTTGGCCATGTTAGAGCCTTGTAGAGGGATCCTGGAAGACCCTCAGCACCCTCTTCATGCAGAGTTTAGACTTCTGACAACAGGGTGGATGTTCCCCTCTGCTGTGCTGTTACAGCCATGAAATACTGTTCGCTTTTTTTTTGCATTAAATGCTGATTTTGGATTATTAAGACATATTTGACAACGTGGCGATCGCAGCGAGACGGGAGCCTCTCTGTGTGGAGTCTGCATGTTCTCCTCGTTCATGTGTGGGTTCTCCCCGGCTTCCTCCCACAGTCCAAAGACATGCTCGCTAGGTTAACTGGTGACTCTAAAATTGCCCGTAGGTGTGAATGTGAGAGTGGCTGGTTGTCGGTCTCTATATGTCAGCTCTGTGATTGGCTGAAGTCGAGTCAACAGTCACCCTCTCGCCCAATGACAGCTAGGATCCTTTTATATTTATTTAATATTAAAAAAATCTGTGTAAAGCATGTAAAAGTTTGAGCACATTTGTATTTGTTCTTTCGAGGGATACTGATGCACAATCGACAGCTTATTTGCATTTTCTACCCATGTTTTTTTTTTCCCCTTTCTGAGCTGTGTACAACACAAAGGGACCTTGTGTTCTAAATAAAACAACAGGTAGGTCTCTCCGACTGCCTCTAATTAGAGTTTGGGTGGCAACATGTGTCAATCAGAGAAAGCAGGGAACCACAACGACTGATCGGAGACGGTGAGAAAATGATCCCATGTGACAGCTAACAGAAGGAAAAGGTAGAAGAGGAAATGACCAAAAACCTACAAAGATAAACACAGCGCCTACACAAGTTGTGTAAACAGTGTGATATGATTGTCATCTGAATGACAAGTTATTTAGAGGACAGGTTAAATGGCAGACGGCAGAGACGAGGAAATGTGGAGCGGCGCGACGGAGGCTAATGGTTTCTGTTGAGTCGTTTTCCATCTGTCATCGAGGCAAGATGGAGGAAACCCCGGCGAACAAGGAGAGTGATGATGAGAGGTGGTTTGGAGGTGGTGTTGTTCAGCGTTCTGATTGGAGCAATGGAAACAACGAGTCATTCATCAGGTACACCTTCAAAGCAGAGCAGACGAGAAGACGCTGCAAGAGGACTGGGGGAGTTTATTTGAGATGAATGGAGGCTGCATGCAGAGTGCGTCTCACATGTGCTCTTCATCGCCAACGTGGAGAGTTTTCTCCTGACAGCAGCAGCTGGCAGCAGGTTTGGTTCCTGCCGAGGATGAATGGATAGAGGGAGATATAAATGTGTGTTTCTTTGAAAAACAACTCAGTGGCACATGACAGGTGCTCCTGCTGTTCACACTGAAGTTTAGACTAAGTTTTGAAAACCTCAGAACTGAGGCTGCCATACGCTGTGTCTTTGCTCGGTGCTGGGTTTTTATGGATTTCTTTTTACGGTTTAGAGTTTTCATCATTGCTTTTCTTTCCTGCTATGAAAAAAAGGTGGTTGTGATTCACCTTTTACCTTGTGTCCCTTTAAAACAGTCAGAGACATATGTGGCTTCTTTGTCTTTGCATTTGAAAGTAAATCCCAAGTTGTAAATTATTTAACGCCTGCTTTACAGAGTGAATATTTATACAAAACATTTGAGGAAGAGTCGAGCGACAGTCATGGACAATGAAGCTGGTGAATTTTATAATATGAAGAAAATGGATGTTTGTTTGCTTGTTTTATTTGGATCCCCATTAGCTTCAGCATAGCGAGAAGATATTCTTCCTGGGGTCCGCAGTTTATATTGTGACAATACATTTTACAAATTCATATTATATATTATTCTTTTCACACTACACAAACATTCCACAACAGACAATTGACATAAATGGACAAAAGACCCAAAAGAAACAGACAAACACAAAGTGTGAGGAACTGGGAGGAGACCAGGGCTAGACCCAGAGCTCGCTGGAGGGATTACATATCTGGCCTGGGGGCGCATCGGGATCCCAAGGAGGAGCTGGAAAATGTTGCTGGGAAGAGGGAAGTCAGGGGCAGCTTGCTTTTCCTGCTGCTTCTGCAACTCGGCCCTGGGTAAGCAGAAGATAATGGATGGATGGATGTGAGGAAATATCTCAGCAGGACTGAATGTTGAAGGCTTAAAACTAAAGTTTGGTCTTGACCTGATATCTGACACGGCCTACTTTGTGAGACTCAAACCTGTCTGATTGCTCCTGCGATATGTTTTCCCATTTCTTTGGCTCTATTCAAAGAGGTTGTGGTTAAGTGGCCCACGTTCTTTTTTTATCCAGCCTCTTATTGAAGTGGTAAAAAAACACTCCCAGAATGCTTTGCCAACTGGGGCAGTGGAACATGCAGAAAAAAACAAAACATGTTTTGACAAATTATTACACACAATGTTGGAATTGTCTTGTGTTTGAGTTGAACGTAGACGCAAAGAATTGTGTTATTACTTTGATGTGAAAAGCTTTGCAGGAAAACGGCTACAATGTCCATCGACCTTCATCCTGTCCTGTCGCCTGCTTGACCTTATTTACAGTTGTTAAGATGCTTTAAATGCATCGCTGCAGCTGCACTTTGACCTCATCTCTTGATTCAGTACTTTTAGTATCTAAATGTATTCAGTAGGAAGTACAAAGGCTAAGTTATAGGGAAATGAATGTGAAGGATACCTGAATTCTTAAATGTATACTTAGCTGTACTCTACCCGGTTCGAGAAGTCCTGCAGAGAGTCGCTCACACTGATTACTGAAGTGCCGCTGATGGGACACGATGCCAGCCTCTCTTCATTAGGGCCGTGCAGGGCGGAGGCTTTTATGTAGAAATGGTGCGTTCATACCCCGGTGATCGTTATGTGTGTGACAACAAAAGGAGGTCTTTGCGGACACAAACACTGGGACTGATTAGAGGAGATGACCCTGATTACAGCAGAAGGAGGAGATCAAGTTTAGAGGAGCTCCTCTTAATGTAGGGTTTATTCTTTCTGTACACGTGTGGAAAAACATCCAGACTAAAGCCGCGTACACATCTGCACTCCAGAAAATATCTAGATCATTTCAGGAGGACTGCTCCGGGGATTCTCCCGACCTGGCTGTTCACATGATGCTCCTCATAGCTGGAGACTGTCCCTGTCAGACGGGACAAGAAAACTCAAGACAAAGTTTAGCGGTAATTGAATTAATATTGATGAAAAAGTAAAAATAAATGTGCAAAATACTGATTTGTCTTTGACTATGAAACTTCAGAAAACATGCCGATTTAACATTTACTACAGAAACCCTGCATCTCCCAGAAAGTTAGAAAGTCTTAAGTCTTATAAATAACACTTACAAAGACCTGTGTGTAAGACTCGTCATTTTTTGAATGTCTCCTGAGTCATGACGTAAAAAAACAACATGGAAGTAGTGGATGGAATCACAGCCGCTTCCTCTCGTTCTGATTCTTGTTATTTGGATATGTGTGACTCACTGGGTGTACAGACAACCTGTGTGATAACATCCTGTTAAACAGTTTGATTGGCTGATTGAATAAATGTGTTCAGAGGCTGCAGGTTGGTTTTCTCACTCTCCTTGGGGGTCTGTAGTGTTTCCAGCAGGAGGGAATCGTCCTGTAAGCAGACAACAACACGAGATGTGAAGTCTTGGACAGAGAGGCATTGTAGCTGCTCTTGCTCTAATAGAGACACAGTGTGCAGCTGGTTTCCTAAAGCCTGCAGCAACAACCTGAATGCAGAAGAGTCCGGTAAAGAAGACCTTCCTCGCTCCAAGCCTCCGCCTCCATTTATCCTGTATTACTTTTCTTTTTTCTTCTCTTATTTTGAGGTTGTTGTTTTTTTTGTCTCTTTACCTCCTGCTCTCTATCTTCTCCTCATCCCGATCTCTTCTCTGCATTTCTTCGTCCCCAGCTGTGTCCTTTCTGCCTCAGCGCCACGCTTGCTGTGCTAACATTATTTGCAGTACAGCTTGAAACTACAAACACACACACACACACACGTTAAGATACATGTTTATGGTAATGCATAAAACCAGTAGATGCACAGAGCCACACATGCACGCACAAACACATCACTATTGTAGAGAGTTGAGTGGCTGTGTGCGGCTGTCTGTGCGCTCTGATAAGAAGACGTGCAGAGACAAAGTGTGTGTGTGTTTGTTAGATGGGATTGTGATGGTGGTTTGTGCCTTTGAATGGAGCTTTGGCTTAAGTATATATCTGAAATAACATACATGTCATGTGCTGTACGTTTGCCAGTTTTATTCAAATGTGTACATGTGCACCAGTGTGTATTTCTGTGTGTGTGTGTGTGTGTGTGTGTGTGTGTGTGTGTGTGTGTGTGTGTGTGTGTGTGTGTGTGTGTGTGTGTGTGTGTGTGTGTGTGTGTGTGTGTGTGTGTGTGTGTGTGTGTGTGTGTGTGTGTCGGGCTGCAGAGGGATTTAACCAGCGGGTAGAGGAGATAGATGGCCGCCCGGTGATAGAGGCGGTTGCCGGGTGACTGTTGGGGGTGACTTAGCGACCTGCTACCAAATTACTTTCTAGGAAGAAGAGCAGAGCTTAAGATAGCTTCATACTTATCTGTTATAAGTCAGGGGAGGGAGGGAGGGAGGGAGGGAGTGAGGGAGGGGAGGAGGGAGGGAGGGAGGGAGGGAGGGGAGGAGGGAGGGAGGGAGGGAGGGAGTGAGGGAGGGAGAGAGGGAGGGAGAGAGTGAGTGAGTGAGGGAGAGGGAGAGAGTGAGTGAGTGAGGGAGGGGAGGAGGGAGGGAGGGAGGGAGTGTGTGAGGGAGAGGGAGAGAGTGAGTGAGTGAGGGAGAGAGTGAGGGAGGGGAGGAGGGAGGGAGGGAGTGAGGGAGGGGAGGAGGGAGGGAGGGAGGGAGTGAGGGAGGGAGAGAGGGAGAGAGTGAGTGAGTGAGGGAGAGGGAGAGAGTGAGTGAGTGAGGGAGGGGAGGAGGGAGGGAAGGAGGGAGGGAGAGAGGGAGAGAGTGAGTGAGTGAGGGAGGGGAGGAGGGAGGGAGGGAGGGAGGGGAGGAGGGAGGGAGTGAGGGAGGGGAGGAGGGAGGGAGGGAGGGAGGGAGTGAGGGAGGGGAGGAGGGAGGGAGGGAGGGAGGGAGGGAGGGAGAGAGTGAGTGAGTGAGGGAGAGGGAGAGAGTGAGTGAGTGAGGGAGGGGAGGAGGGAGGGAGGGAGGGAGTGTGTGAGGGAGAGGGAGAGAGTGAGTGAGTGAGGGAGAGAGTGAGGGAGGGGAGGAGGGAGGGAGGGAGTGAGGGAGGGGAGGAGGGAGGGAGGGAGGGAGGGAGTGAGGGAGGGAGAGAGGGAGAGAGTGAGTGAGTGAGGGAGAGGGAGAGAGTGAGTGAGTGAGGGAGGGGAGGAGGGAGGGAAGGAGGGAGGGAGAGAGGGAGAGAGTGAGTGAGTGAGGGAGGGGAGGAGGGAGGGAGGGAGGGAGGGAGAGAGGGAGAGAGGGAGAGAGTGAGTGAGTGAGGGAGGGGAGGAGGGAGGGAGGGAGGGAGTGTGTGAGGGAGAGGGAGAGAGTGAGTGAGTGAGGGAGAGAGTGAGGGAGGGAGGGGAGGAGAGGAAGGGAGTGAGGGATGGGAGTGAGGGATGGGAGTGAGGGAATGAGGGAGGGGAGGAAGGGAGGGGAGGAAGGGAGGGGAGAGAGGGAGAGAGGGAGAGAGGGAGCTATGCAATGAGGGATAAAGAGCAAAGGAGAGGAAGTTCTTCTACAAAGTTTACTGCAGAGATTCTGACATTCAAAACAAATACATGATGACCTGTGTGTCAGGGTACCACATTGTTAAACTTAGAGACGGCTTGAGTAACACACACACACACACACACACACACACACACACATACACACACACACACACACACACACACACACACATACACACACACACACACACACACACATACACACACACACACACACACACACACACACACACACACACACACACACACACACACACACAGACACACACACACACACACACACACACACACACACACACACAGACACACAGACACACACATTCAGCAGAACAAACACACACCTTGACATTGACTCTGATAAATGACATGAGCACAAACACACTCCTGAAAAACACACTTCCATTTACACACATACTGTTTTCTCCCTTTCATCATCTGAAGACACACACACACACACACACACACACACACACACACACACACACAGGGACACTGACTGACGCTGACTGATGACAGGTCGTTGGTTGAATGCAGTGAACGGAGGCGCCACTTTACACGTCGTATCCACGGCGATGGGGCGTTGCCCGGGGAAACCAGTTTGCGGCTGAAACTGAGATTGAGTTTCCCCCTTCAGCGGGATGACAGATAACAAGACCTCGGCAATCAAACCCGGGACAGGACCGAACACGCGATCATCCGTCACAGCTGACAGGCGACTGCGAGGTGGACAGGCGGAGGACAGATGATCCCTGCTAGGAGACAAGGACAAAGGAAATGGCACAGGAGATAGGAGAGAGGGAGATAAGGCTGCACTAGGGGAACATTTCCTCGTAAGATATAAAAATAAAACAAAACGCGTCAGGGCTGCAAACTAATACAACCTCACAAACCATCGGATACTGAAGTTAGGACAGTGGCCCTAAACGTTCAAATATCAAGAACCCTGGTGTCAGTTTTAAACATGAGGTGCTTCAGGGTCGAATTAACGTTTGAATAACATTGTGAGGTGGTGAACTACCAGCATGGACTGAAATGAGTCTGTGGTAACAGGTCATTCATTTTTAATCTCAAACTGAAATAAGCCTGGAATATAGCTATTTTTTTCATTTTTCGGATAGCTCTTATTTTGAAATTCTACATCAGATTGTCCTGATATTTGGCTGAATCTCATTATGAGGCGGTGAACCACCAGTCTGAACTGAAATAAGTCTGTGGTAACAGTTCATTTATTTTTAATCTCAAACTGAAATAACCTTGAATATAGCACTTTTTTCATATTTCAGAGAGCTTTTATTTTGAAATGCTACATCAGATTGTCTTGATATTTGGTAAATAATATTGTGAAGTGGTCAATTGGTAGAAATGCAAAGTCTGGTTTGACCTTCAAAATAAAGCCTGTTGAGAAATGTTTAACATGTTCATGAGTTTTGGAGGAGCAACATTTTTTAGGGTTAAAGGTCGTGGAGTGGGGTAAGTGGGTTAGTGGGTTAGTGGGTTAGTTCGGGCCAAAAATGTGGTTTCACACGGGACTCAAACAACAGTCTTGTGTAGAGATGTAACGGTATACCTCTCGAGGCAGTTAAAGATCTCCTACTCGACTATAAAGGCATAAAAAGCCCCAAAATAAATGAATTTAAAAACAAAATCTGTACACGTAAACAATGATGCAAATGGGTAAAAATCAAAAATAAATCCTGATTGTATAAATTGTTTTAAAGCATAGGATGCTATCCTCCTTTCACTTCACTTTCTTGAGGTATCACAGCTCAGAAGGTTTTGCAATGTATGATGCACCGCCAGTCTTTCCCACACAGACGGGACCTGAGCGGCCAGTTGTTCTGACGATTTAGCATTTTTATTTATAATCCATATTAGATTGCTGTCCGCTATCTATAAACATGTGGATGGTTATCTCTCTTTCTCTCTTCCTCGAGTCCCAGGTAGAGTCTCCACACCTGAGAGGGAGAGCGAGAGAGATGTAAGAAAACATTAACGGGAGAGAGAGAGCTCCTGCCTCTTCAGAGGAGGCTAACACATTTACATTTACTAATCTAGCAGTCGCTCTTTCCTAAAATAATAAATTGTAAGGACTTGAATGTCCTCGTCAATAAAACTCACAACGGGCTCCCTCTTTAATTACACAGATGTATTGATTTAATAGTCACAATGCAGTATGTGTGTTCATGTGTGAGTCCATATGTTCCCTCCAGAGGTCTGCATATGTGCACGTGTGTGTGTGTGTGTGTGTGTGTGTGTGTGTGTGTGTGTGTGTGTGTGTGTGTGTGTGTGTGTGTGTGTGTGTGTGTGTGTGTGTGTGTGTGTGTGTGTGTGTGTGTGTGTGTGCGTGTGTGTAAATCAGGCAATTATGAGCCGATCATGTTTCCCAGCAGGGTGTGCTGATTAAAGCTGCTGACTGAAAAAAAAAAATATTCTCTTCGACATCCAGTCAATAGAACTTCCTGGAAACCTGATCTGATCAGGAAGCAGCCCGCTGTGGGTTTAAAGATCTCGCAGGCCGCCCCGATGTCTGAGAGCGTCACAGATCCTCAGCAGAACCTCTGTGGTCGCTTCTCATTTAAAACAGATTGAGAGCTTCAGTTAGCAAATATCAAGGGTCAAGAGAAATGTTTTCCTTTTGTTTGCACATTTCCTGTATGCTCATGATCTTTGCAACACTTATGACATCTTTATAGTTTTGCTGTCGATGACTATATATGGTTATATTTTTTATGGATACATAGAGGTCAAGGACATCAGGTTTTTTTGCATCCATACATCCTATTTTACTCACTATTTTCATTTAGTTAGTTTATCTTGTTGTCCAATAAATGACCCGCCCCAGGTGTCATATAGTTTGGATTAGTAGTGTTAGCTGGTGCTAGCCTCCTGGCTAACGTTTTCCTACAAATAAGCAAAAACTTCCATGTGCTCCCCATGTGGCTGGGCCCTAGAAACCTTTAACGCCCCTCATGGGCGACCTTGGTTGGTTTTCTTTGGATAACAACACTGGTATTGTGATGTCTTTTCATGTTGACAAATCTGGAAGTGGTGAAATGATGTAAATTATTGGATTGTTTTTATGACTTCCTGGTACACAGAAGTATAACGTTATAAAATCAAGTGTTTGTCCTGGAAAAATGGCCGCCCACTTTGGTGAATTACAAAAAATAAGAAACAAGAAATCAAGCACTCACACAAGAGGCTGGAACAAAACAAACACCATTTAATCAGCATTCTTTGTTTTTTATCAGTGCTGCACACATGCATGGCAGCAAAGACTGAATAAAAGACACACATCACACACACACACACACACACACACACACACACACACAGCGGTGCATTCAGGGATACGCATCAGGAGATTAGTTGTTGCCTGGAGTCCTCCCACATACTGAACGTCTCCTTACATCAGTGCACACAGTGTGAGTGAATGCACAGCTCATCACTGTAATCTCTGTAACCTGGACTCCGACATCCCAGCGTCTCTGCAGTGGGTCTGATAGCGTGAACCTCCGTCCCTCTGTGTGTGCACGTGGGCGTGTGTTCGTCATGCATGTGTGTGTGTGTGTGTGTGTGTGTGTGTGTGTGTGTTAGTCACTTTGATGTAGGCATGTTGAAGCTGCAGACAAAGAAAGACGGATAGAAAGTCAAGGAGCAGGACAGAGGAGGGAAAGTGTTCAGATGTGTCAGTGACTGTAAGAGGATGTAACTGAGAGAAAACAACACTGGAACTTTGAAAACTTCACTTCAAGCATAATACATTATTCTTAAAGGGATACTTCATCCATTGAAACATGAATCTGTACTGACATTGGGTCATTTATGTAGTAGAAATGAGAAATACATTTTGAAGTTGGTGCCTTCTTGACCGAGAAAAGGCAGAAAGTGTCTTTTTGGCTCATGTGGATGAAAGACACCAACTCCCAGAATGCACAGCACCGCATCAGCCTCAACTGCTCGTCGGTATATTGCGGCTCATAGAGATGGCCCCGAACATCCGATTAGAGCACAAAATCCCCTTCATCCATATCAGTTTGAAGTTGAAACATACTTTTATCATACTTTAGTTCTTATCAACTTTCTCCACAGAGCCTGTTAGCATAGCTACCAAGCAAGATGACGGGCGTTAAGTTTTGATTCTGGGAGTGAGGTCGTGTAATAGGTCTCTTCCGCCCCCCCATGGGCAGGTTGAAAACATGAGGAACTAGCGATGTAGTTTCACCCCCTCTAACCAAAGCAGTACTCTTTGCTCCGTGTCTGCTGGGGTAAAAACAATCTCACATATAAAACGTTCACCTGTAAATAAAGAAATCTGCACTCCAAACAAACACAGTGAGAGGCAGGTTGTTTTTGGATGTGGAGGCTGTAGCCCCCTGAAGCCCGCCCAAAGACCCTCCACTCAGACAAAACACTCACCCTCCTCTTCCCTCCATCGCGCCGCAGCCCGTCAGGGGTTAGGGTGCAGCGAGCGCAGAGTATGTATGAATTGGGGGTAAAAAGTAACGGAGCAGTGTCGGCCATAAAGCGGACGTTGTCAACAGACTGTTGTCATGGAGACAGGACGGACGTGCAGCGCTTTTCTTCTCAGCGCAAAAAACGCTTCATGCAAACACTCCCGAGCGCACAGCCAACATTTAAACACCAGTTGGACACGGGGCCTAAGGGTGTTCAGTTTTTAGTTGCTGATAATAATCCTGCAGAAAGAGGATAATCTAAGATTATCGAAGCAGTGACACAGCTGAAGCATAAAAGTCAAAAAATATTTCACTGAAGCTAAGACTTCAGAGGAAGTAGATCCTTGGTTCAGTCTGTCTATCTGCATGTAATGACTTATAATGCTCATATGAACCATTTCATGATACACTGTCATTATAATTAAATAGCCTTGACATCTTAAAAAAAGAAAACTTCCACAAACCTCGTAGTTCTCATTAGCGTTTTGCCGACTCCCCCCGTCATAAAACCTTAAATGGTCGTCATGCTGTTGGTCATAAAAACGCTGGAACAGTCGACTGTGTGCTCGTGCTGCATCGTGCTCTTCACATCATCAGCAGCTCATTAAACGGTTTGTCTTTTAAACGAGGGAACGACAAAGCTTAAAATGTGAAGCTGCAAGGATTGGAAACAGAAGGGAGAGGGGGGAAACAAAGTGAGCGGAAGAACAACACTCCTCAGGGGAAAAATGTTTGTGTCTCTGTCTTCTTTAAAAAAAAAAAAAAATGTAACTTTTGTCTTTTTTAGGGTTCAGCATTTCTGGAAGTAGAGATACATTGCAGATTATAAAGTGTGCTGAGATTCAGAGTGCGATAATAACATAAAAGTGCAGCTTTTTTTGCTTTGTGTCGCGGCGGCTGAACCATCCGTCAGGGAGCGTTATTACCGCTGAACTTTAGAAGAGAAATGAAAACGCCATCCACAGCATGCGTCTCCCTCGCTCTCTCTAGTGTGTAACCTGAACCCGGCACCACCACACACACTTCCTTTGTCGGCAGCAGTCGATGCCAGCTGAGTCGCAGCAGGCCTTACTGTACCCGTTCACTCTTAAAACTCATATTTATTGCATGTCGGTCGACTCCTCTGTAATTACTGCTGACACCTGACATCAGAAAGGGATTTTTTGTTGAAGTCACTCCTGAGATTGAAATTATTTCTTTTTGATTTTCTGAATAGAACAATAAGGCCTAGACGGTTTTGTCGGCAGGTTTCTATTTTCCTTTTGGTCCACTTCAGGGTTTCACTCATTGCACTCCAATGTTTTCTTTTCCCTGCAGAGATTCAGCCGATCACAAACTCAGAGTGTAGTTTCCTTTTAAAAACATATTGTCATAATCTCGCAGAATCAAACTTCATGAACAAGAGTCGAAGAATGAGCCTCTGGTGTTCATCAAAGTTTTTACCCGGAACTAAAAGATCTGCAGAGAACTCCATCTTTTCTGAACAGACACACATGATTCAAAATAAAAACATAAAGGGGCTCTGGGGCTCAAGGCCTGTTTTCATGGCCATGAGGTGACACGACCAAAACAGAGACATTAGCTGAAATCACAACCTCTGTTTGCTACCTTAACATTTTTATTTTCATATTGCAGCAACTCTTCATGCAGGATTAACATCTCAAAATAAAGAAATCTGACAAAACAACAAATGTCATCAAATGTCCGGACGGTGATCATTCACGGGCTTCAAACTTGTCTTAAAGCAACGTTTCATGAAAGTGTTCACATGGAAACCGTATAACACACAACTCACACAAAACAGAGTAGGCATTGTTCCACACGCAAACACATTTTATCTATTTGACAGTCGTTTGTGACATTACCCGACACATTTTATCCTGAAATCACAATAAAGAAAAAGTAAGACTAAGCCAAATGTAATACTTTTTAAGGCCTTCATTTTAGAATATGAAATCTTGTGTTTTTTAAGGGGTGATCCCAGCTGCCATTGGGCGAGAGGCGGGGCTACACCCTGCACTGTTCGCCCGTTAATCACAGGGCGTGTTGATGATTCTGATAGAGAAAAAGTCAAACAGCTAGAACTTACAACAAACTCAGTGAAATAGATTTAAGAATACATTTAATGCAGTTTTAACAATAAACCATTTAAAAAAACAAGCAATCATTTCTCATTATCATAATTCCACTCCTTTATACGTTGGTTTATGTAAATCCCATGCTAATCTTCCCATCACCTCCTTCCCTCCTACAAGGGTTTAAATCCCCGACCGTTAGCTCCTATATACCCTCCACACCATCCACTGTAGCTCACTATGGAGTCAGACTGAAGCTAATATTTTTTTCATGTAGCTCAGAGCCATGCTATAGCTATGCTAATCTCTTAGTATGAAGTATTAGCCCATGCTAAAGGCTAATCCCTTTGTATGTAGCATCAGGCTATACCAATGCTAAGCCGCTGTTGTGCAGCCGTGCTAATGCTAATCCAGCCGTCAGTTGGAGGAGCGCTGACCAGCAGGGAGACGAGGAGTCACAGTGAGACGCACGTCTTCACCTGTGAGCCTGTTTCTCTCACCTCATCCCTTTGTTTCTCTCAGATATATTTCTCTATGTCTACATTCATGCTAATCTCTTTCCTAATCCACCGTCTTTCTAAGAACGTCACACATGAATGAAGACGCTTCACCTGACATAAACTCACAGCTGCTTTAAATCTCTGCTCTTTTTAAGAATATGAAAAGTGTTGGTGCAAACGTTGTACTCTGTTGCATGTGGCGAGGGCTTCCTCCACTTTTCACTAAACCAGGTTTAGTTGGTAACAGGCGGATTGTTCTGATGGTCCAATGCTGTGCACTCTTTTCATTGCATAGTTTAACAGTTGACCAGAACAAGCCCTGTTCAGACAGCTGTTTCAAGCCGCAATATGTACACCCCTGTGGCGCTTCACCTTCAATCTGAATGTTGTGGAAGAAATAATGGGGGAAAATAGCGATCGATCCTGCCTCTGTACCATCTTGGGAGGTAGTAACAGAGGTGAGTTGTTTTCAGCGGAGCCAGCAAAGGAGCGCAGCGCAGTGTGTGTGTGTGCATGTCTGACTGTGTGTGTATGTGGAGCTCCCGCTGTGCCATGCTCTCTCTCTTCTGCTTCTGAAACACAGAAACGCAATGTTCATTCACAGACTGGACAGCGATAGTACGCCTTTGCAGAATTGAATATATGAAAGCACAAAGAGGTGATGATTGCTGAGCTCAGTTAGGTGAAAAAAAGCAGACTGAGAAGGGCAACAGGCTTTTTTTTTTAGATGACACTTTTTGATTTAAATATATATTTCTGGGCTTTTAAGGCTTTACTTTAAAGCAGAGAGAGAGAGAGAGAGAGAGGGGAGAGAGAGAGAGGGAGAGAGAGAGGGAGAGAGACAGAGAGAGAGAGAGAGGGAGAGAGAGAGAGAGGGAGAGAGAGAGAGGGAGAGATAGGGGAATGACTTGCAGAAAAGGAGCTACTGGTCGGGACATGGGCTGCCCTCTTGGAGGTCAATAACCTTTGTACATGGGGCACCACCTGACCGCTGGTCCATCCTTCTAGGACATTTTCTAACAACCTGTTCTGTATACTCTTCCACTTCCTGTTGTTTTTAAACCCCCCACACTCTATAGTGTCTGAACAAGACACAGCTTGCCGCAGTGAAACCATCCTCGCTGTCTTGTTGTGATTAACGTTCTTTTCTGCATATTTTTCATGAAAAAAACTGTTGTTTTTCTGCGATCGTCCATCATGTCGGCTTTAAAAGTCATTTAGATGGAGCTATCTAATTCAGTTCCACCTTATCACAGCTTTCTTTTATTTTTGTTTCTGTTTGAGCGCTGTGTTTATTACCACTCGCCTGTTTTTATTCATCATTTATCTCTGCTGCACAAATTGTGTTTCTGCTCTGTTCCTTTGTTGTGGCTGCATTTTATCACCTTGTTTAATTACCTTACTTGCATCTTTTACGGCTGCAAAAACAAAAAAAATAACTAAAGTAAACACAAGTGCATCCCTCAGGCCTGGAGCCGATGTGAGCTAATAAATTAACAGAATGGAATTTCTTCAAGAAATGGTATTAAAGAAGAGAATAAAATATTTTCCAATGCATGGAGATGTAAGTATTTCTCTGAAATGGGAGCAGTCACCTACTCAACACCCACACTATTCCGACATCAAACTTAGAGAAATATATTCTACCTTAAGGCACCTTGTTGGCACGATGTTTTATATCAGCAGTCTGTTCTCCTGTGAAGAAATATTCCTATTTTTTTTTGTTTTGGGTGTACCCGCTTTCCCTCAGCCGTCCTCGTCAGCTTCACTTAGTAGATTCTTGCATTTCCCAGAATGCCGTAGGAGAAACCCAAGAGAGCAAACATGAACAATCAGCTGCGGGGTGCAGTGTGTGGGTGGACAGCGTGATGAGGAACTGTAAGAAAATTCAGGGGAGTTTATTCAAGCCGAGAAAATGGAGAGTCGTGCCACTCACTCAGAAACAGTCGTTTCATCTGTCGAGGCTACAGAACTCTGCAGAGCATCTTTTTTCTGACGGATCGTTCCCGGTATGATGTTTGGATTTTAGAGAACATGTCAGAGGCTCCTGACTAAATTTACTTCTTCTGAAGAACTGACAATTACAACCACTTTAGAGTAACTATTCATTTTGATTTCTCGCTTTTCCTAATGAAAACCTCATTTGACATTTGTAGGATTTCACATGAAATGACGATAAAGGAGAGTTTCACTTGTCGATAAAGGAGAGTTTCACCTGTTGATAAAGGAGAGTTTCCCCTGTTGATAAAGGAGAGTTTCACCTGTTGATAAAGGAGAGTTTCACTTGTCGATGAAGGAGAGTTTCACCTGTTGATAAAGGAGAGTTTCACCTGTTGATAAAGGAGAGTTTCCCCTGTTGATAAAGGAGAGTTTCACCTGTTGATAAAGGAGAGTTTCCCCTGTTGATAAAGGAGAGTTTCACCTGTTGATAAAGGAGAGTTTCCCCTGTTGATAAAGGAGAGTTTCACCTGTTGATAAAGGAGAGTTTCCCCTGTTGATAAAGGAGAGTTTCACTGGTTGACAAAGGAGAGTTTCACTTGTCGATAAAGGAGAGTTTCACCTGTTGATAAAGGAGAGTTTCACCTGTTGATAAAGGAGAGTTTCCCCTGTCGATAAAGGAGAGTTTCACTTGTCGATAAAGGAGAGTTTCACCTGTTGATAAAGGAGAGTTTCCCCTGTTGATAAAGGAGAGTTTCACCTGTTGATAAAGGAGAGTTTCCCCTGTTGATAAAGGAGTTTCACTGGTTGACAAAGGAGAGTTTCACTTGTCGATGAAGGAGAGTTTCACCTGTTGATAAAGGAGAGTTTCACCTGTTGATAAAGGAGAGTTTCCCCTGTTGATAAAGGAGAGTTTCACCTGTTGATGAAGGAGAGTTTCACCTGTTGATGAAGGAGAGTTTCACCTGGTGATAAGGAGCTGCAGAATTATCCCGATCACTTCCAGGTGTATTTCAGGGGTTCAGTTTGTTACGCTGCTAGCTTTATTGGAAAACCAATATCCATGAAGCACTTCTTAATTCAGAGCACCGGATGGCAGTATATTTGAGGTAGGGACGCTACAGAACACAAGGATTGATGCAAAAATATGCAGAAAATCAAACCTGTTCCGAAAGAAATAATGACGAACAAAAGTTTTGGAGTCAGTGTGCAAAGGCCTTTGGTGTCTCCTTTATCTCCTGGCCCAATCAGGCAGGTGAGGAGTGTGAGTGTGGAAAAGAAAAAAAAGAAAACAACTGTCCACAGCAGCTCCTATCCACAGCTTCAAACAACCATGAACCCTGGGGGACGCCACGCATGTTGAGTTACTTCAAAAGTGTTCAAATCGAATCTAACACTGTGATTGAATCCATCTTGATCATGTAATTCACCGTACAGTGCAATGTTCAGCTCTGTTTGGAAGACAAGAGGCTCCAGCTGCAGCTGCAGTAACATGTAAACTGTCAATGCAATGAAACTCCTGTGTAGCTGCTGATACCTGAACTACATCCTGGTTTGGGTTTTTCTTCAGGAGAATGAAAACACACTGCTTTTAACTGTTGTTTATTTGCCAATTTACAAATTCCATGGTGCCCTAAATTTGAGGGGAATTCCATTAAAACTCGTCCATACTAACTGCCTAAACCCTAAGAGGATGTTTTCATCTCGTTTTGTGTCCGACAATCAAAAACCAAAAAGATTTTAATCTCAGCACCTCACTGTAAAACAATGCAAACCATCAAATCCTCAATTGTATGATGATCACATCAATCAAATAATAATTTCAGCTCGTCAACACTCAAACCCAGTGAGTCAGAATCAATTAATTAGAACATTGATTATGTTTTGTTTGCGGTGGGATAAAGATGAATTTAAAACCGGTCTCTGTTACACGTCGGCTAAACGTAAACGTAGATTTAGGCAGGTTTTTAAAGTGAGATTAGGATTTTATCTCAGAAAATAAATCCTGCTTTTCCTTCAGAGGGAGGCAACTTCTTGTTTCATTCCTTTGTTGGATTATGGAGATGTGCTGAATGGCCAAATGTTAACGCTCATAGGACACCATGTATCAGTCCGTTGAGATTTGTGACTGGTTGTAGACGTTTCACTCATCACTGTGACCTGTACACTAAATCTGATTGGCCATCCTTGAAGGTGCGCAGGTTTAAACAGCGGCTGAGTCTTTATAAAGCTCTTCTTGGTTAACATCCTGAGTATTTATGTTCAGATCTCCAAAGAACCAGAAGCCACTACATCTTCTGTACCTGTGATGTTTTTAACTGTCTATTCTTAATGTCTGCACTGAGCTCGGGAAAAGAGCATTCAGTTATGATGCCCCCCTCTTGAACTTTATTCAAAATGACTTGAAACTGGCAGATCTCATTTCGCTTGAAGTCTTTGGCTCGATCTTAAAATATCAAAAAAGGCGACACCATTGGACAGTGCCTGATGTGTTTTTGAGGTGTAATCTGGGATCACAACTTCTGCAGTTCATATGCAAACCTGTTTGCATATTTCAGTTTTGAAAGTTATTGTTTGTGAACTGTTTCTTAATCTACTGATGTTTATTATGACGTGTTGCTTCTGACCCTCTAGGCCAGGTCACCCCTGAGGAAAGAGATCTTGACCTCAATGGGTTAATTACCTGCATAAATAAAGGAGACATTTGCAATCAGTTTGATATGGAAGTATTTAATTTTGTGCAGAATGGAAACCATAAACAATTAAAAGTTTGTTTGGGTTCATCATCAACTTTTTTGATTCTTATCGACAAAACATTTTAATCCCACTAACTGCAAAAGCAGCAGCTCTGGGTTTTCTGTCCCACTGTGGAGCTGATAAAAGAGGTTAAGGAACCACTGGAGGGAGGGCGAGAGAGGGGGAGAGGGGAGGGGAGGGCAGTGACAGGACGGACAGAAGACAGAGGGAAGCTTTAGGAATACTAATGAATGAATGATGCAATGTGTTGACATTTCTTTCTCTCTTTCTTTCTCCTTTCCTCCCCCCCCCTCCCCTCCCCCTCTATTTCTGCAGGTAGGAGGGTGTCCTTGTTAGCTTGTCATCCTGTTGTAACCCTGAAGGCCGAGGGTGATGTGACTGGAATATAAATTCTCTATAAAAGGACTGACTCTCTACCCAAAGACTCCCTGAACTCCCCAAGACGCTCAGGTAGGTCCTGTAATCACATTATGAACGCTCTTATTCCCGATGTGGTGTGATTATGAGTGTGGAATAATTACCAGCAGAGCAGGAAACAAACTGACAAAGATTCATGTTTGATTGAAGGCTGGTAGAGTTTGTCGTATTCGCTTGTAAATGGCTGTTAACTTACTCTGTATGACCTTCAGGTGGAAATGTGTTGGTGAGGAACTGAAGGGAGTGGATTAACTCATTATGGTTTTATGAACGATGTGGTGAAATATGAGTGCATTGTTCAAGCTGTACCTGTTGGTTAAAGTAAAGGAAGAGATGTTTGAAGGATATTTTGGGAAAGCTTTTGAGTTGATGAGGTTTGAAACACAGAAAAGGAAACATGGGTGTAAAGAGGATTTGGGGATTTCAGCTCGGCCCACGTCGATCTTTACATTGAGTCTACTTCCTGTGGTACATTGTAGTAATCTGTTTGTGAAGATATGATCGTGTTGATATTTGAAGTGCTGTTTTTGTGAGTGAAGAACAACCAAATGTTTTTTTCAATTTGTGCTACTCACACTGCCGTTTCAAGCAGCCATATTTACGCCCCTGTGACATTTCACCTTCAATCTGAATGTCGCTGAGGTGTAAAAGGGGAGATGAAGTGATCCCCCCTCTGTACCGTCTCCAGAGGAAGTAACAGCGGTGTTACAGTGGGGAGATGGGATCAGTGTAACCAGCAAGGGAGCACAGCGCTGTGTGTGTGTGTGTGTGTGTGTGTGTGTGTGTGTGTGTGTGTGTGTGTGTGTGTGTGTGTGTGTGTGTGTGTGTGTGTGTGTGTGTGTGTGTGTGTGTGTGTGTGTGTGTGTGTGTGTGTGTGTGCATGTCTGACTGTGTGCATGTGGAGCTCCCGCTGTGCCGTGCTTCTGCTACCATAAAACACCAAGTCAATTCACAGACTGGAACGCCAATATAAGCACCAAAATAGAACGCAAATTGATGCGCCATGCTTCGGGCATCCAGCAAAAATAAAAGCCTTGCGTATCTGTTGCAGAGGGCTCACACATTGAGGAAAGTAAAAACCTATCAGCTTCTGTAACCGAGCAGAGAAGGATCGAACATGCATCTGGTGGAAGTTAGGGGTAAGAATGGAAGGTTGAAAGGGTTTCATAATGTAACTTGTTAACATTAATTTATAGCTCTGTTAACTAATAGTTCAGCCGTCATCTTGACAAGATAGCGTCCTGGTATTGTAGGCTGTGAAAGGAAGTTGGTGGGCTCGTTGGCTTGTCATCATGCTGATGGATTCTCCTGTGACTCACTCTGGAAAGTCATCATTAGTGCTTTGAAAATGGAGGGCAAGTCACCAGCTCCATCAACCAATCAGCTCATGGCAAAGTCTGCTGGGAGAGTCAGTTATAAACCGTCAGCTGGTCGAAGTGACTCCAACAAACTCAGAGATTCAACACGAAGATTTGGAGCCGAGAAATGAGTCACGGTTATGAAACTGCTCTGTTCTTTATTCGAACTGTTGAAGAAGTTTTTTATGTAACAAAATAGTTCAATGTTTTTTTTTTAACCAGGCTGTAAACATGTTAATCTCTGCTGTAAAAACAGGCATTTTTGAATGGGTGTGTATGTGACTTCCTGTGCTTCTGCAGCCAGCCTCTAGTGGACACAGTTAACATGTTTTTCTGTCTCTTCTGAGCTACAGCATCGGTTACCCATCTCTTACCTTTCCTGCACCTGGCAGAGCTGGACAATTTCAGCGTTTGCCAACCCCTTTACAACCGTTTGAAGGCTTTCCAAGTTTCTCACTACAGCTCTGCTCACTTTAAACTTGAACTACAAACACATGACAGCGTCTGCAGCTTTTTGAAGATATACTTGACAGAAACAACACTTAAGCAGTCCACCATGCCTTGAAATGGACTGAGGTCAATGCACAACTTTCTGAGAATCATTTTCAGTAGTGCACATGGCTCGATGTCGACTGTTCCCAGAGCAGTATAAGTTATGAGGGACTTTTTCCCCGTCATACCTCACCTGGTGATTCAGCATGAAGCGGTTAAATTAATCAACAACTCGTGGCTTTATCCTCTGTAAACAAATACACCTGCATTTTGACCTTTGACTCACTGTGTGTACTGTTAAGTTCAGCCGTGTGAGCCCCTTTAAAGGATCTGTTTCTGTGTGTGAGCATGTTTGTAGTGTGTCAGTATTTGTCTTCACTCCTGAGGCCTTAAAGGCAGAATGTGCTATTTTTCACACTTAAATGTAATATAAATCAAGTATATCCTCTGAAAATAACTGTGTGAGTCATGACTGTCTACAATGGGTGTAACACCCGAGTCCCACTGTCTGTGATGTTTTCAGAGTTTTCAGAGTCCTATCTTCACTTTGTTTACATCGCCCGGACGGCCGGCTGACTCCTCCCCTCGTGTATAAAAGTTGTTTAATTGAGGGACTAGAGAAAAGAAGAATAACATACTGTACTCACTGCTTAACTGTGTTTCTAGATCACGCTCATTTCAGGTAAATTTACATGCAGTGTGAAGATACGAGCATAATAAAGATCGCTAGCATTAGCATGCTAACACAACAATGCAGCGCGAGTTGTTTTGGTTTCATGCTGGTGCTCAAGGCGACATCTGCTGGATCAAAAAATCGCATATTCTGCCTTTAACAAACACACACACACATGTGTGTGTCATATGTGTGTTCCTTCATGTAACAGAAGCGACAGACTAGCACAGCTAGCGGCACCACCCTGTATTCCTGCTGTGTGTTTGTGTCTCACTGAACACAACTCAGTCAAATGTGCAGCACATTTTGTACACTTCATGAAGATGTGAATTGATGCGATAGTGGACAACATTTGAAACTGATACCTGGAGAGGTCGCTTCTTGTTCTGGGTTTAGATATTGAATTCTTGTCCTAGACGTGACCCTTACTATCTCTCCTTT
The DNA here is from genome assembly GCF_963584025.1 of Labrus mixtus. Lineage (NCBI taxonomy): Eukaryota > Metazoa > Chordata > Actinopteri > Labriformes > Labridae > Labrus > Labrus mixtus. The sequence continues at coordinate 28,470,299 of NC_083620.1, forward strand.
TTTTATTCTTTTTTTACAAAACTCTTAAGCAGCCCATTTTTATGAACTCAAATGTCCCGGTAAGCCTCCCAGCTGAGTCTTTTACTGGACTTATCCAGAGTGACTCACAATGGTGGCAGCAGCATAAGCTGCAATAAGCTGCAATTCCTGCATCACCCACGGTACAAGTGTCCAGGAAGGCGCGCAGTAAGAGGATTGCAGGGGTCAGAGCCATAAACAAAGTTGGAGAAAATATTCCTGGGTTTGCAAAAGAAGAGATTTTTGTTCTGCACAACAGCATCAAGCCGAGGCATGAAATGAGAGCTAAAAGAGGGGATTAATGGGAGGAAATAAAAAAAGTTCTTTGCAATTTGTTTTTTAAAGCGGCTCCGGAGGTAAAAATGAGCAGAGAATATTCACAAAACTCATTCATGTTAGGGTGATTATGTTTGTCTTCATATGACAGACTGTAATCCTTTTCAGGCCCCTTGTGCATTAGATACTTGTTTTAAGGTTAAGACTGGCACACACTCAAAGATTGTGAAAAATGTGAGAGATGATAAAATAATGATGATAAAATAAGAGTTAACCAACTCAGCACACAACACACTAACAGGCTCAACTATCAAATCTCATATCCTAACATACGACATGAGTGTGAAAAAACATGGCGGATGACAAGCAGGAAGAATTGATGATTGTGTTTTTTTGGATTCTGGAAACAGACTCTGCTCATCACTCATGAGGTCTTTGTTGCTTGAAAACTCAGAATGTCAGATTTGACCTCCACAAAAAGTTGTTTCTGCACTTTTCTTTAGCGTCATTCTAAAATAATAAAAAAGGCAAAATGCTGTGACGTTTACGGGTGGAAGATCATATCAGCTGTTCTGGTTTATCGGCATAAAAAATGCCTCATGAATATAAAGATAGTTTACTATATTGTATCTGCTTATAGCACTTTTGGACAGCCAGTTAAGTCAAGTCATTTTGTTCAATGTAAGTAAGGTCTTGTAAGGCCATCTTAATAGACATGATGCATAAAGAAAAATCTTATAAAGATGGAGTAGAACAACATGGAGTGACAGCCCCTGACTCTTGCTCCTCCTGCTGCCCTGTTTTCTTTCTTTTTTTCAAAATCTTTTTATTAGTTTTCACAGATGATAAGAAAACGTACAGTTGGCATAAGAGTTGACATTGTACTGTGGTCATCTTTTGTAAACTCCATTCCTGCCTTCTCCCGTCCATCCCAGTTAACCCCATACCCACCCACCGAGTCAGGAATCCTATTGCCACTCCGAAGGGAGCCTGTTTTCACAGTAGTCTACCCAGGAGTCTCATTCACACTCATGCATACTAGGACAAGGAGCAAGAAGTATTTAGTGATCGAAAACAATCAATCATTGAATCCGGAGGGCGGCTAGGGAATTGGGGGAATAATCTGCAAACGGGTAAAAAACACCTTCAATATAAAGGTTGTTAAGAGTCTGGAGACCTCTGTTTGACCAGGTCTGGAAATCTGGATCTGATCAAGAAGGAAGGAAAAGGTGATTGCGATAGACTGGCGTTAGTTGTGATTTCTTGTATCACCAAAAATCACAAATATTTCTTCCAAAATCATAGGCCAACCTCGCCAAAAACCTCTCACAACTCAACTACGGAGCCCTGACTCACAGAGCCCTCAACACAGCCCAGGACCCCTCTCACCCACTCTTTATTTTCTACCATCTGGTCGGAGATACAGAACCCTGACCTGGAAGAGGGCAAGCTTCAAAAAGCAGATTGAAGCCCAAAACAAGCTTCCACGCTGACTGGCCCCTTCTTTGCTATGTGTTTTCTACCTGCTTTTATATGTTTTCTTCATGTGTACCAACCGTGCAAAGCTGTGAGAACAAATTCCCCCCTTGGGGACAATAAAGTATGTATTGGTATTGTACCTGGGTAGAAAAGACATAGAGGCTCCTTATGGCCTCTAAACTCAGGATTAATATTCAGTGTTCAGATTCCTTTGAGGTTGTTTTTGTTATACCTCCCATTAAAATATTGCCCTGACTGATTTAAATCCCTTGTTGGTTTCTCTCTTTGTCTTGCTCACAGAGCCTATGCCGTGGCAAGGTGATAATAAAAGTAAAATACAGTGAAGGGGCACTCAGAGTGCACACATTAAGAAAGGTTTTCTAGTCTCCACCAGTGATAATCAGCTGAGGAGAGTGGTTGTATTTCCTCTGCTGCTCTGGAGCTTCAGAGAGCTGTGAGACTTAATCATGCAGAGTGGCTCTAATGAAAGATGCTAACGAGTTTCTTTATGAGAAGAATAGAATCTGTAGTTTCTGGAGGCAAAGCAGCGTCTAAAAATACATCTCTGGCATCCCCGACCTCTGAGGAGAAGTGTGATGCTACATTCTTTGAGAGCTCTCTTTTAATAATGAACGAGGATTAAATCATATATTAACTGAGGTGGATCCCAGAGGGAGTGCTGCTCCTGACTCCTGTCCCCTCTCAGTGTGTCAGTCTATCCTCCTGTGTCAATGCTCCTCCTGCTCCTCGTCCTCCTTCCTCCTGCTCCTCCATGAGGTGTTTAATATGCAGGAACAGAGAGGAGGACTCTCAGCCTGTGTGTGAACTGATGATCATGATTACACATCAGGATGACGAGAGAGAGCCTCTCCTCCCGACAGATCTCTGCTCAACACTCTTGTCTGTCTCTCTTTTATCCTCTCCACCCTGTGCAAACACACGTACAGATCGTGCTTCCATGTAAAATATTCAGACACACACACACACAGTCACACACTGGCCCTGAAAATTGAGTGTGCCATTTCTTCTCAGAATAGACCAGGCTGGGTGCAGCACCCACAGGGAGCTAGTTAACTATGTGTGTGTGAGTGTGTGTGTGTTCTCACTGTAATCTCCATCTGATTAGTGCAGAACATAGAATATGAAGGGGAAGTGGTCCTCTCCCGGCCAATCAGTGAGCACAGTGTGTGTGAAGAAAGGCGATAGCGTCCTCTCAGAGAATCAGTCTTTTTTTTTTTTTTTTTTTTAGATCCTTTGTAATTTTCTACATCAGTTGGTTCTTCCATTCATCCCCCCTGTGCTCTTACTCTTCTCTTTCCTGTGATACTGATTCACTGTGAATGTTACACACTGCAGACCTCTTTGTATTAATACAGTACTGATCACATTTCACACTTACATTCATCCTCATCGTCGCTAGTAAGTGGTCACCTGTGTGCAGAGGCTGCTGCTTGGGGCCTCAGACCAGTAGGGGGCAGTGACCCAAAATGTACTGAATTTGCAACAACAGTAGGAAACCTCCCTAAGGGGCCCCCCATGTGACAGCACTCACTCTCCTTGCATTATTGCTGTGAAAACCAAAGTTTGTCAATGAAAGTCGACAAATAAAAACAGAGGAGGAATTATCCATCTAAGAGAGAAAAAAGGAACGGGAAAAAAAGAGGAAGAGGGGTAATCGTCGGGACACTGGTAGACATGATGGTGATGAACGCTGGTTGGAGGGCCCCCAATTAGTTTTTGCCGCTGCCTGTGTGTGTCAAACCACAAACAAATCCAAACTAGACAATGAGCGATACTTACGACTATGTCATGCAGTTTACTGTGACTCCAGTACAAAAAAAAGATCAAAAGGTTTCTGATTAAATGTAAAAGGAACGTCTGAACAGTGATTGAAGGTGTTCTGCAAGCTTTCTTTCTGCATCCCTCGAGAACAAACTATGTTCCTACTCCAATTTCAAACTGAAACATGCAGCGCTGGAGAGCTCACAATACAATCGGATCGTTCCTGCACCAGGAGACCTGGTGGTATTCCTCTGGGCGTCTCTCGCTCTCTAAGGAGCAAATCAGAATCCACAAACTCTAAAACTGTCTCTCACTGTGATTCAGATTCCTGCATCAGCTTACAATCAGAGTCATTTATCATGTGGACGACGAACATTTCAACCTTTTTTTTTCCCTGTAGTATCTATTTTTATCATATACACAAGAAATGAGAGACCTTTGACTTTCTCTCCATACCTGACTCTCTGGCTGCATTTCTCTCTGTCTGAACTTTAACTCTTCAGACTTTCACATACTACTCTCTAGCTTCCCGCTCCTCTCTGGGAGCTGTTGATGACATGTTGAAAAGCATAAATTCAGCATAATAAACCCTTTGTATTTCTGTAAAACACGTTTTAGTGCATTGTCTATTTCTGTTTTTAAAACCCCAGCAATTACACATAGCCGTGTGGCGCTCACTGTGGGGGTCAAGACCCTCTAAGAAGTCCAGAGATAATTAAAAGGTTAAAAAAGAAAATTGGTTTCTCTCACTTGATCAGCTTCTTTGTTAAATTATCTTGTGTTTACCTTTTGTGGCAAATTTAAAAACATAATTATTCCTTATTTTTTTAAATATAATGTTGGCATTTAGTAGATTCTTTCAATAACACTGTCGGGAGTTTAAGTATTTACATCTGCTCCTTTGACCATGAGCCACAGCCTGACTCTTTTAATCATCCTGGACTTAAGACAAACGAGACATTGGGTAAGACACACTTAACCAGGATGACCAGGATGTTGTAATATATCCATTACAGCTGTGTTACAGCCCCAGACACGCCCATTAAATGTTGCTTTTATTTACTACAAATTGGAGAGTGGAGAATACGAGTTAACCTGACTGCTGTGCCAGAATTCACTTTAACTGTAAACACTGACACCCGCTCTGACATGAGGAGGAGGCGGAGCCGTTTGGTCAGTAAGCGTGTGAGATTACCCGCTCTGCCAGTGTCAGAGCATGACAACCAAATGTGTGTGTTTCAACCAGTTAAATGACGGCGTTGCAAAAATCCACAACGTAGCAGAACATAATACCTGGGCCGGTATTGATACCAGTTCACGGCATACCCCTCTTCTGACACCATCTTGTTTGTCCTTCTACCATTTTTATCATCTTCCCGTTTGTACAACCATCCTGTGCCACTTGTCCATCTCTTTTCATTTCCTTTGAATCGTTTTTTGAATTAATTTAGCACTCTATTCATCACTGTCTCATCCTTCTTAAAACTTTAATTGGACTTCTGTTAGACTGCTTCCATCGTTCTTCTTTTATTTCCAAACATCACGTTCTCCTTTCTCATTAGATAATAATATTAATATCAGTGGATTGTTCCAACATCAAAGAGTCTGTGATGAATATTAATTATGAAACAATTACTGCTCGGAGCGATAGAAGAGTCTCCTTCTCTCTCACACACACACACACACACACACTTACATAGAGCCAGCTTCCTGAGCTTTTTGTTTGTTTGCATACAGAAGTGGGACAAAGCCATTGTTGTGAAGGTCATAATCACGTCTTAAGTCATGGATAATGCCATTGTTAGAGTGGATTTAGCACATTATAACATAATGTAAACTCTCTGAGCTCAGGGAGGATATGAAAATGTTTAGACACTCCCTCCTGTCCACTATACTCTGCCAATGAAAGGCGTCTGATCCAACCTTCACAACAGGGTCCTAAGACGCTAACTAGACTTCCAAACTCCATGTGATCTGCAGAGTCCCTCTGCACCTTTAAGAAAAAGCTAAAGACCCAGCTCTTTCATGAATACCTACTAACTTAATGATGATGGTCTCCATATTATTGATGATGATGATGGTAATGACGATGGTTTTTGTTTGATAAAGACGACTTATAAGATGGTTTCTATACTGATTAGAGC